>NW_006239261.1:245526-248799 GCF_000226075.1 Solanum tuberosum | reverse complement strand
ATGTGGTTTTATGTCGGTTATTAGTAGCTCCCACAGTTCAGTCAGACTCTATTGCATTGACCATATTTCAGTACAGTCAGTATTCAGTCTCAGCATGTTATAAATTGGTCATTGCATTCAGTTAGCTCAGTATTCAGTATTTTTCAGTATCTATATCATGTTCAGATTATTTCATTGCTTTATTGCTTTGTTCAGTTATATGTTATTTCAGCTTTACTCTATCCTGCATGCTCAGTACATTTCAAGTACTGACGCATATGTGCGCTACATCTTCTCGTGATGTAGGTTCAGGTTCTCAGCATCCAGATCACGCTTAGATCGATTCCCGATCTTCAGTTCAGCAGCATCAGTGGTGAGTCCTCATTCTTCGAGGACTAGTGACATGTTTATCTTTATCGCTTTTAGTCTTCAGTTTCAGTTTTGCTAGATCTAGTTGGGGCATGTCCCAACATTTCTAGTCAGTTTAGAGGCTTATTTAAGACATAGTTAGATTCAGCTTAGTGTTGAGTTAATATCTTCTTTGTATTAAACTCATCAGTTTTCATATATCTGAGATATAGTATATGGGTGTTCCCCATCATTTCAGACTTACTTTATGATTTAGCTTCCGCATCAGTTATTATTATCTTTAGTATGCTCATGATCATTCCAGCAGGGTTAGCTTGGGATCACTTTGTGGTCCTAGGTCCCGTGTCCGCGTCTTGGGGGTAGCTTGGGGTGTGACAGAAAGCCTAGCATGGGTCTATCCCAATTTGTGTAACTATGAGGACAACATCCCAAGGGTTAAAATGCCTAGTATGGGTCATCCTCTTCTACTACTGATTAGTTGGTCATTCGTATCACATGCCTTATAAAGATCATAACATAGAGAAAAGTAAAGAAAAGAATGCAACATACATGATCCCACAAGAGTAACAAAGGTGGTCATATTCCGATCTATGCACATACATACGGATACTTGATGTCATTTGAGCCTTGTTTTACATATGTTATTGTCTTACATATTCAGTACATTTTTTCGTACTGACGTCCCTTACGGGGACGCTGCATTTCATGATACAGGCACAGGTACTCCAGCCAGTAGACCTCGTTAGTAAGAGCACAGGTACTCAACTGCTATTGGTGAAGCTCTAGGTTGATTCGGGGCTTACCGAGTCGTTGTCACCTATTTTGTTGTTGTATGATAGTTATGGGTAATTCAGGGCCTTGTCCCACCCTAAACTAAGGTTGTCTACCTTTTAGAGGCTTTGTAGACTAATGTATATAGTTCAGTTGCGTCTTGTCTCATAACAAGTTGTGGCCTCAATGGCCAAGTCTTGTATATAAGGTTTGGGTCTACTTATGTTGGTTCATATCGCTGCATCCTATGTGAACTGGTCACAACTCTAAGGTTTTCATAGTTATTATATGCATAGTAAACACATGTTGGTTCTCTCGAGCCATTAGGGAATCGGGTGCATGTTCGTCTTGGTGGGAACTGAGGTGTGACAAAAGTGGTATCAGAGTAGGTTATCCTAGGAAGTCTACAAAGTCGTGTATGTGTAGAGTCTTGATTATGGATGTATTGTGCACCACATTTATAAACAAGAGGCTACGGGACATGTAGGAGTTGTCTCTTTTCTTTAATTTCTTAGATCGTACGATAGAACCAGTGTTGTAGGTGAATCGTATCTAACTTCTAAATTGTTTTATTATAGCAAAGATGCCAGTTACGAGAATGAGTAAGAGTACAAGTAAACGAGTAGATGTGGCTGCCCAAGAAGGGACCAGCCAACCACCACCTAGTCAAGCTGTTCAAAGTGAGGCTCAAGATGAGTCTCTATCATAGACTTCCCCGACGCCTCCATCTCCAGAATATCTAAGGAGGGAAATTGCACCTCAAGATCCCCCTGTTACGCTACTGAGCAAGATTTGAAGAATACACTATAATTATTAACTCGTATAGTTGTTGGCCAAAGCCAAAGGAAAGAAGGTCCAGTTGTAGGTACTAGTGGTGTAGATAGAGCAGCTGGCACGCGGATACGTGATTTTCTTAATATGAACCCTCCATCATTCACCGGGTTAGATCCGAATGAAGATCCACAAGACTTTATAGATCAGATCCAACACACTTTAGATGTTATGCATGTAAGTGGTAAAGAAGCACTCGAGTGGATATAATCCTTCCTTGTCGGGATTCTTATTCAGTTAGTGGCGTCCCTATGTTGGACACGACTTAGAGGCTATTCGTATAGGTTGCTTATAGCTAAATTGCTCGCTTTTAGCCTATTGAATTGTTATTGTTGCCATTAGGGCTATTGTGGTTAGCTGCAGGAATGCGATCTATGCCTAGAAGAGCTATGTTCTGCCTATGGGGCTATATCAATACCTAGAAGGGATATGAGTTGCCTATGGGGCTGTATTGATGCCTAGAAGGGCTATGAGTAGCCTACGGAGATATACTGACGCCTAAGAAGGCTATGTGCTGCCTACAGGGCCATGTTGTTGCCTAAGAGGGCTATGAGTTGTCTATAAGTTATATTTATGCCTAAGAGAGTTATGTGCTGCCTACGGGGCTATATTATTGCCTAAGAGGGCTATGTGACTGCCTACCGGGCTAGAGGACTATCGATAGGAGTATATTGAGTGATTGGCACCTTCTGGGCTTATGGGGGCCTGAGTAGGTGGTCTTGCGTGTTGTTTGTACCCGCCGAGCTTATGGGGGCTTGGTTAGGTTGTTTTATTATTTTTGATATGGTTAGATTTAGGAGCAGGTCAGTACACTTATCTTATCCTTGATTTATTTATCGGATTACTCCCAGTATATTACGATACCTGCTCATGGTCTATTGCCTTTCATTATCGGTATATTATTTTTCCTTTCATGGTCTACTGCATTCATACCTGCAGGTCCCGACAGGCCACCCAGTAGACCTCCTCGGCAGCAGGATTGGCTTCTATCCGATTGGCTAACCCCTTTCCTTCGGAGCTGCCAGAGTTGGGAGGTTTGTTAGCTTTTGTTGTATATATCTTTATGGGTAGGTTGGGGCCCTGTCCCGCCAATCTTTACTACTCTTAGAGGCTTGCAGACTAGTGTATGGCGTCTATAACTACGGTATGGCCATGTTGTACTAGTTTGTTGGTTTGCTGAAGCTTGTTAGTTGTTTGATGTATTATCTTGATATATACATACTTTCAGTTTTGTTATAGAGATCATGGTGGCCTCGACGGCCCAATCAGAATTTTTGTGCTAGTTGGCTATTTATTTGTATGATCTCCTGGGAGTAGCTGTTT
>NW_006239261.1:240701-245513 GCF_000226075.1 Solanum tuberosum | reverse complement strand
TGTTTGATGTATTGTATTGATATATACCTGCTTTTAGTTTTGGTATAGATATCATGGTGGCCTCGACGGCCCAATCACGACTTATGTGCTAGTTGGCTATTTCTTTATATGAACTCTTGGGAGTAGCTATTTCTTTTATGGATTTGTTTCCAGGGGTCTTGCCAACTGAGGGCTTAATTTTAAACCGAGATATACTTGTTTGTTTTCTTGATTGCGTGTGGCTGCCATGTGCTAGTAGCAAATGGTTCAACAGGGTCGGCTCGAGCGTGAGTTTTGGCATTAGGAGCCAGTTGCGCCCCTTAAATCTGGGGCGTGACAAACTTGGTATTAGAGCAACGTCGTATCCTAGGGAGTCTGTAAGCCGTGTCTAGTAAGAGTCTTGTTTATAAATGTGTTGTGCACCACATTCGATAAGCAAGAAGCTACCGGGCATGTTAGAATGACTATCCTTCTTTTGCTCACCTCGTGCTATAGAGCGGTGTCTTAAGGGTTGAGGTTTTTGCCTTATAATTGATACTTGTATGCATATAGAGATGGCTGACACCAAACAGACCATAGCTAGCTAGGGGCTATATACAGCTGCAGGTGAGGGTACTGGCAAGGTACCACAGGTGGAGGTATCCCATTGTGAGGCCCAGGGGGAGACATCTTCTCAGCCTTCTATAGCTTCTCCACCGCTTCAGGAGCCTACGAGGGCTACAAGACTTTCGGCTCCACCAGCAGTACCACCTCTAGTTCCTCATATTCCATCTGATCAGGATTTCAAGAGTGCAGTATGTATGTTAGCACAGTTAGTAGTTGCACAGCACCAACCGGTTGCACCAGATGCTGTCGGACCTTCTAAAGGTCCTGGAAGTTCGAGAGTTTGTCAATTTCTTGCCTTTTATCCTCCACAATTTACAGGGACAGATCGTAGAGAAGACCATCAACACTTTGTTGATCAGCTTTATAGGATCTTTAGAGTCAGGCATACCTCAGCAACTGAGTCAGTTGAGTTAGTAGCATTTCGATTATACGATGTTGCAGTATTGTGGTACGAAAGTTGGGAGAGATATAGGGGAAAAGATGCATGTCTACCCACTTGGGATAGGTTTACATAAGCTTTCATAGATCACTATTTGCCTCGAGAGAATAGGGATGGCCAGGTGGACCAGTTTTTGAACCTCCAACAGGGCAACATGAGTGTCCAAGAGTACGGGCTGAGATTTGATTCATTGACCAGATATGCACCAGCATTTGTTGATACGATGCATGATAGGGTGTGTAGGTTTGTGGGAGGGCTTGACTCAGACTATATCGACGCTTGTTCTACCGCTGCACTAAATGATAATATGGATATCTCGCGAATTCAGGCCTTTGCACAAGGCATAGAAGATCGCCGACATTACAGTATATGAGTAAGAAGGTCGAGAGAGAGAAAAGGGCTAGGCCCACTGGTTCACAAGGAGATTTTCAGGGTGGTCCTAGACCCCGATATTCTATTAGGCCACCTAGACCTCCACCACAGCAGTGCCAGGGTAGTAGATTTGATCGTCAGGGACAGTTAGGCCTATGTGAGGGTTTACGAGCATCAGTCTCTCAACAGCAGAGGGGTTCAGGCCATGCTAGGACAACCCCGCCGCGTTGCGCTACTTGCGGTATGATGCATTTTGGGAGGTGCAGACAGGGTTCCACAGGTTGTTATTCTTGTGGACAGGAGGGGCATGGGTGGAGAAACTGCCCGATCATAGGTTAGGGTGTTATAGGTTAGTCGACCAGGTCAGTAGTAGGTTCCTCCTCATCAGCACAGTCGACATGGCGTGGACTAAGAGTGGCAAACGGACCGGTTTTTGTCCGGTCCGGTCCGGTTCCCGTACCGGTAAGACCGGTACCGGTTGAACCGGTAAGGAACCGGTCTTATAGGTACCGGAACCGGTACCGAAACGGAACCCGGATTTTTATCCGGTTGATCCGGTCCGGTAAGAACCGGTTCCGGTCCGGTTCCGGTCCGGTTCAACGGTCAAATTAATTTTATTTTATTTTATTTTATTTTTATTTTTAAATGTTAACGTTAAGGAGCCGTTGGGCCCTTTTAGCCGTTGGGCTGGGGCCCAAAACGGCTCCAAACAGCCCCCCAACCCCTCTCTACCCCTTAACACTATAAATATACTCATATTTTTTCATTTAAATCACAAATTCACAAACTATCTTATAAAATCTCTTAATTTTCAATCTCTCATAAATTCATAATTATTATTTTGTGATATTGACTTGGAGTTCGAATTTCGGAGATTTATTTGAAGTAAATCGGAAGCTTCAATTGGCATCTCTCAATTCCGGCTTTGGTTATACGTCTACTTTTACGTAGACGTTCGGTACATTCGTTCCAACTTTAATTTTTATTTGTTTATTAATTAAGTTAATTTATTTTTTTGTTATATTATCTTTGCTTGTTTTTCATAATATTAATTATTTTAAACTTGAATATGAATTTTGAAAAATATAGTGGTAAAAGACCAATGTCGAAAAGAAAAAATAATAGGGGAGGAGGAAGTAGTTCTAATTCTAAAAATTTGCCACCTCCTAGATTTAGAATTAATACTAATGATTATACTCATGTTGATGAAACTTCTTTTACACGAGACTCACGACCTATTGAATATAATTCCAAAAATGAAGTAGATCATGAAACTTTAAATAGATGTTTTACTAATTTTGAGGAAGAATTAGATGAGGAAGTAGAAATAAATGAGGAAGATGATGAGACCCCTACCCCTACTAGTCCGGCTACCGAATTACCGGAACAAGATGAAGTCCCTTCTTTACCTACTTTTTCAAAGACCGTTGTACGTGTTAAAAGATCTTTAGTATGGAAATTTTTGGTACAAAATGAGGAAAAAACTACTGTTACTTGCACGAAATGTAAATTAATCATGAAACATGTAACTACGGGTACACAAGGGGGAACGGGACGACTAAGAACACATTTGAGAAAGTGTAATAAAGAATTTGCTCGCCTAGATGATATAGAAAGGGCTAATAGAAATGGAATACCTCAACCTGAAAATTCTATGGGAGCTGGAGGTTCTAATATGGTTCAAAGTGTATTAAATATGACTAACCCGGCTAGCCGAAGCACACACCGCACATATAGTAAAGAAAAAGATCGTAGAGAATTAGCTAAAATGGTTGCTGTTTGTGGTTTGCCTTTTTCATTTCCTTCACATCCTGGTTTTATTCAGTATATTCGGGAATTGTATAACCCAGATTATGAAGGTATTCCAAGAAGTACAATTAAAAGTGATCTTTTTAAATATCAAAAAGAATATTGTCATTTTCTTCGTTGTTTATTTGCTTATTATGATGGTAGATTATCTATTACTTCTGATATGGGACGTAGTCCTAATGGTAATGATTATTTTACAATTACTGTCCATTGGATTGACCATGAATGGAACATGCAAAAACGAATATTAGGATATAAATATGTTGAAGAAACTAAAACCGGTGCTTATATAGCAACAAAAATAGGCCTTGTTTTACAATTTTATGGAATATGTGATAAAATAATGAGTGTCACTTTAGATAATGCTTCTAATAATTTAAAAGCAATTGATTATTTAAAATGTAGACTTTGTCCAATTGATAATGATTCTTTTCATATTAAGTGTGCCGCACATGTGTATAATTTGATAGTAAAGGATGGTGTTTCTCAATTTGGAATTTCTTGTGAAAAAATTAGACTTGCTTGTAATTGGATTTTTAAAGCTAAAATAA
Source organism: Solanum tuberosum (assembly GCF_000226075.1). Lineage (NCBI taxonomy): Eukaryota > Viridiplantae > Streptophyta > Magnoliopsida > Solanales > Solanaceae > Solanum > Solanum tuberosum. The sequence continues at coordinate 241,757 of NW_006239261.1, read as the reverse complement.
AAGCTAGAATTACAGAATTTAAAAATCGTTGTAAAGAATGTGGACTTGAATATAGAAAAGTTCCAAAAGAAGTATGCACTAGATGGAATTCTTTATTTGAAATGCTTCAAGTTGCTTATATTTATCAAGAGCCGGTACAATTAGTTTTTAATGCTCATAATGCGGACCCGAATTTGAGAATTGGCTATGAAGATTGGGAAAATACAAAAGAACTTATTGAATTTTTAAGTGTTTTTTATAAAGCAACAAATGCTGCTTCTGGTCAATATTATCCAACTATTTCTTCTGTTTTAGTAAATATTTGTGCTATTTCATCTGAATTTGCAAAATATAAAGGAAAAGATCGATTTGAAAATTCCCTTGCTTTTATGATTGAAAAATTCAAAAAATATTTTTTCCCTATTCCTCAAATCTATTTGACTACTACTACTTTCAACCCAAATTACAAATTAAAAGGTGTTGAAAGAATGGTTGAAAAGATTTATGCAAATTTAGAAATTAAAGATGATGAAACTCCTAGTGTTGAAGATTGTAAAAGTAGCATATATATAAAAGCTAGAGAGTTATATAATACATATAAATCTATGGAAAAAAATATTCCAATAGTTGAACCTCCATCTTGTAAACCTAGAAGCGATGATACGGATGATTGGATGGATGATTATCTTGAGCTTGAATCATCTACTAATAATGATTTTGATTTATATTTCAATCAGGCACGGGAAAAGATTAGGCATGAAGAAGGACAACTTCAAGCTCCAATATTAGTATGGTGGAAGAATCGTGAAAATCAATTTCCGACCCTTGCTAGGATTGTTCGAGATGTGCTAGCGATTCAAGCATCATCGAACGCTTCGGAGCAAGCCTTTAGTGCGGCGAGATTTATGATTGGAGATCATCGATATTCATTAGCAAAGGATAGTTTGGAAATATCGGTGTTGTTTCGAGATTGGGTCAATGCCGAAAGAAGAAATACCGGACTACCACAATTAAATAGCCAAATAGAAGACGAAATAGATGAAATATTTGGTGATAATAGTGATGATGATATGGAAG
>NW_006239261.1:230930-239755 GCF_000226075.1 Solanum tuberosum | reverse complement strand
GTGGACCCCAAACTTCAGCAGGTAGAGGTAGAGACGGAGGCAGAGAGGGAGTATCTAGTTCTGGTAGTGGACAGAACCGTACATATTCACTAGCCGGCCGGTAGGACTCAGAGTCATCACCAGATGTTGTGATAGGTACATTGATTGTTTGCTCCCATTGTGTTTATGCTTTGATAGATCCTGGATCTACTATGTCTTATGTTACTCCATTTATTGTGGGGAAGTTATGTATAGTAGCAGAGTCATTAGATCGACCCTTTATTGTATCTACACTAGTTGGTGAGTCTATTATTTCCAGGAGAGTCTATTGAGGTTGCACCGTAGAAATTATCGACCGTCAGACCTTTATAGACCTCGTAGAGTTAGAGATGGTCGATTTCGACATCATTATGAGTATGGATTGGTTAGCATCTTGTTATGCTAATGTTGAGTGCCGGACAAAGATTGTTAGATTCCACTTTCCAGGAGAGGCAATTCGGGAATGGAAAGGCGACGATATAGCAACATCGAAAGGTAGGTTTATTTCCTATCTTAAGATGAGGAGGATGATTACTAAGGGTTGTATTTATCATCTTGTTCACGTTCATGATATAGATGCAGAACCACTAACTCTTCAATTTATTCTTGTAGTTAATGAGTTTCTAGATGTATTTCCAGACGAGCTCCCTGGTATCCTTCCAGAACGGGAAATTGATTTTGCTATCGATATGCTACCAGGTACACAACCCATATCTATCACTCCTTATAGAATATCTCCTACTGAGCTAAAGGAGTTGAAGGATCAACTAAACGACTTACTGGATAAAGGCTTTATCAGGCCTAGTGCTTCACCATAGGGTGCACCAGTGTTATTCATAAGGAACAAAGATGGCTCACTAAGAATGTGTATCAATTATCGATAGCTGAATAAGGCGACTATGAAGAATAAGTATCCCCTTTCGAGGATCGATAACTTGTTTGATCAGTTACAAGGTGCTAAGTGCTTCTCAAAGATTGATTTAAGATCAGGGTACCACCAGATACGAGTTCGGGAGAAAAAACGTTCCAAAGACAACTTTTAGAACTAGATATGGACACTTTTGAGTTCTTGGTAGTGTCTTTTGGATTAACTAATGCCCCAACAGTGTTCATGGACCTGATAAATAGTATATTCAGGCCGTATCTAGACTTTTTTGTGATTGTATTTATTGATTATATTTTGGTGTATTCACATTTCAAAAGCTGAGCATGCAAATCATCTGCGAGCAGTCCTTCGGGTTTTTCGAGACCGAGAACTTTGTGGAAAGTTTTCTAAGTGTGAGTTCTGGTTGGACTCTGTAGCTTTCTTAGGCCATATTGTATCAGATGCAGGCATTGCGGTTGATACACAAAAGATTGAGGTCGTAAAGACTTGGCCCAGACATATGACTTCGACTGAGGTTCGTAGTTTCTTAGGGTTAGCTGGGTACTACAGAAGGTTTGTAGAAGGGTTTTCTCCACTTTTAGCACCATTAACGAAGATGACTCAAAAAGCAGCTAAGTTCTAGTGGACTAAGGCTTGCGAGCATAGTTTACAGGAGCTGAAGGACTTGTTGACATCAGCACTAGTTCTAGCATTGTCAGAGGGTTCAAAAGGCTATGCGGTGTACTGTGATGCTTCTGGTGTTGGGTTGGGATGTGTTCTAATGCAACATGGTAAGGTTATCGCATATGCTTCAAGGCAGTTGAGAAAGCATGAGAAGAACTATCTGACCCACGATTTAGAGTTGGTTGCAGTTGTGCATGCGTTAAAGATCTAGAGACACTATTTGTATGACGTTCATGTTGACATCTTCACAGATCATAAAAGCCTTCAATATATCTTTAGACAGAAGGAGTAAATTCTACGACAGCGTCGATGGCTTGAGTTACTGAAAGACTACGACGTGGATATTTTATATCATCCAGGAAAGGCGAATGTGATAGCCGATTCCCTCAGTCGAAGATCTATGGGTATTTTATCCTATTTAAGTGTTGAAAATCGTGAGCTAGCGCGAGAGCTTCATCTGTTAGCTAGCTTGGAGTGGGGTAACAATTCAGGACACAGACGTATCATCTCTAGTTGTAGAAGTAAAATCACGGCAACAAGAGGATCCTAGCTTAGAGCAGCTCAGAGCCAAGGCTCAGGATCAACAGTCTTTAACATTTGATATAGTAGGAGATGGAGTCCTTAGATATAGCGGTCGATTGTGTGTTCTGAATGTTGCAGGGCTTCAACATTGGATTATGGAAGAGGCACATCATTCCCGTTATTATATTCATCCTGGTTCGACGAAGATGTACCATGATATTAAGGAGATCTATTGGTGGCACGGGATGAAGAAGGACGTTACTGAGTTTGTGTCACAGTGTCCTAACTACCAATAGGTAAAAGTTGAGCACCAAAAGCCCGGCTAGTTCAGGAGATAGCCATTCATTTGTGGAAATGGGAAGCAATTAATATGGATTTTATTACAGGGTTACCTCGATCGCGTCGCAAGTTTGACTCTATTTGGGTAATTGTTGATAGACTAACAAAACCAGCCCACTTCTTACCAGTCAGGGCTACTTTTACGGACGAAGACTATACATGGCTCTATATTAGAGAGATTTTTAGGCTCCACGGTGTCCCAATATCTATTATCTCTTATAGAAGAGCACAATTTACCGCCAACTTCTGGAAGTCCTTCCAGAAAGGACTGGGGACATATGTTAATCTTAGTACAGCCTTTCACCCGTCAGACAGATGGCCAGGCTGAGCGCACAATTTTGACACTCGAGGATATGTTACGGGTGTGCGCGATAGACTTCAAGGGAAGTTGGGATGACTATTTGCCTCTTATTGAGTTTGCATACAATAATAGTTATCATTCCAGCATCGGGATGACACCTTATGAGGCTTTGGTATGGGCGAAAATGTACGTCCCCCATTGGATGGTTTGAGGTAGGTGAGTCAGGGTTGATTGGACCCGACTTAGTACAGCAGACAGTGGAGCAGGTTAAGCTCATTCAGGAGAGGTTGCTAACAGCTCAAAGCCGACAGAAGTCATACTCAGATGTGCGACGAAGGGACTTAGAGTTTTGTGTCGATGACTGGGTATTCTTAAAAGTCTCGCATATGAAAGGTGTTATGAGATTTGGCAAAAAAAGGCAAGCTTAGTCCAAGATTTATTAGGCCATACCGGATCCTTCGAAGGGTAGAATGGGTGGCTTATGAGTTAGAATTGCCTTCGGGGCTAGAATCTATTCATCCAGTTTTCCATGTATCGATGCTACGGAAGTGCATAGGAGACCCTTCTCGGGTTTTCCCAGTTGAGGATGTTCATATCACAGAGGAGTTGTCCTACGAGAAAACTCCAATTTCCATATTAGATCGGCAGGTCCGTAAATTGAGGACCAAAGAGGTGTCTTCGGTTAAAGTATTGTGGAGAAACAAGAATAAAGAAGAGGTGACCTGGGAAGCTGAGGATGGCATGAGGTCCAAATATCCTCACTTGTTTCATACCCCAGGGTGATGACATATCAGTTTATACTAGTGCAGTGAGGTTATATAGCAATCGATTTTTTTTATATTGTTGCTTATTCTTATTGTTATTGTCGTTGTATATTTGCTCGCACTGTTATTGCGGAGCTATAATGCTTAGCTATTGATGTCATCCTGTGAGACGCCTAGATTATAATTTATGCTTTTCATGTTCCTGGATAGTCACATTTACAAAGGATACTCGGCCTAAATTTTGGAAACTTCTAAGGACTTAACCGCGTGACTCAGATTTTTCATTCGAAGGTGACCTAGGAAGCTGAGGATGGCATGAGGTCCAAATATCCTCACTTGTTTCATACCCCAGGGTGATGACATATCAGTTTATACTAGTGCAGTGAGGTTATATAGCAATCGATTTTTTTTATATTGTTGCTTATTCTTATTGTTATTGTCGTTGTATATTTGCTCGCACTGTTATTATGGAGCTATAGTGCTTAGCAATTTATGTCATCATGTAAGACGCCTAGGTTAGACTTTTTGCATTTTAGGTTCCAGGATAGTGACAATGCCAAAGGATACTTTGCCTAAATTTTGGAAACACTAAGGAGTTAACCGCGTGACTCAGATTTTTTTCATTCGAGGTTGAATGTTTCTAAGGGGAGAAGGATGTAACACCCCGACTTTTCAAAACGTCTAAATTAACTCGTATCTTCGTGGAAAAACAATGAGGGTGGGTAATAAATTAAGAATGATATGGTATGTCATATTTTAAGTGTTCAAGGGTTGTATCTCAAGTTTTGAAGTTAGGTAAGTGGCAAAATAAAAGTTGGTGAAAGTTATTGTAAGTTCCTTTTTAAAGATATCTCTGAAATTTGGGTCAAATATCTTGGATGTTTTTTCCCAATATATAAAGAGTTAGAAGGCCTATCATCCATTAAATCGAAGACCTACGAGTCTAGTTTGCAACGCAACAAAACCCCGTATCCAACCGACATCGGAGTAAAAAGTTATGAGTGTTTTACTACGGACTGCCGGGGTAGAATTCGGGTCGGGTAAAAAATGTGGTATGTCGGCTTACTCAACGTTTTAAGCCATGAAAACATTTCTTTTCACTTCCACACCAGAAAGAAAGCTTAAGAGAGGGTTCCTATGGAGTTCTTTCATGAGGAAGGTTAGTTTTTGACGATTTCTACCATTAAAGGTTGCCCCCGTACCTAGAAACGTGATCTCTACACGTGGCAATCATTTTTCCCTTCTATTAGCTGCGTTTGGAGCTAGTTTTTGAAGATATAAATTTGTGGTTATTGGTGTTTCTTCAAATTTTACACTTGGTTAACTAAGGTAATTATCTCGGGACTCTTTTATGATTGTTTTTATGAATTTCTACGGACGTTTTGACAAGTTGGGGCAATATGGCAAATCTGCCAATTTAAGATTAATTATGAACTGTTTATATGTGAGTACCAGCTGTGTATATATAGTGTTTGTGAAGCTTAGGACATAAGGAACAACTTTCGTGAAGGAACTGCAGTCTTTCGAGCGTTCATTGGAAAGGTATGTTAAGGATATTCCCTTCTTACGACATTTTTCCTTAAAGCTTAGTTGCAATGTAATTGGGTTGTTATCGTTATTATACTTGTAGCCATTATTGTTGATTGTTGGCTGCTCTAGTGGATATAGTCCTCCCTTATCGGGATTCTTATTCAGTTAGTAGCATCCCTATGTTGGACACAACTTAGAGGTTATTCATACAGGTTGCTTATAGCTAAATTTCTCGCTTTTAGCCTATTGAATTTTTATTGTTGCCATTGGGGCTATTGTGGTTAGCTGTAGGAATGTGATATATGCCTAGAAGGGCTATGTTCTTCCTATAGGGCTATATCGATGCCTAGAAGGGCTATGAGTTGCCTACGGGGCTGTATTGATGCCTAGAAGGGCTATGAGTAGCCTACGGGGCTGTATTGATGTCTAGAAGGGCTATGAGTAGCCTACGGGGATATATTGACGCCTGAGAAGGCTATGTGCTGCCTACAGGGCCATGTTGTTGCCTAAGAGGGCTATGAGTTGTCTATAAGTTATATTGATGCCTAAGAGAGTTATGTGTTGCCTACAACGCTATATTATTGCCTAAGAGGGCTATGTGAATGCCTATCGGGCTAGGGGACTACCAATAGGAGTATATAGAGTGATTGGCACCTTCTGGGCTTATGGGGGCTTGGTTAGGTTGTTTTATTAATTTTGATATGTTTAGATTTAGGAGCAGGTCAATACACTTATCTTATCCTTGATTTATTTATTGGATTACTCCCAGAATATTACGATACCTGCTCATGGTCTATTGCCTTTCATTCTTGGTATATTATTTCGTACTAATGCCCCATTGCCTGGGGGTACTGCATTCATATCTGCAGGTCCCGACAGACCACCCAGTAGACCTCATCAGCAACAGGATTGACTTCTATCCGATTGGCTAGCCCATTTCCTCCGAAGATGCTAAAGTTGGGAGGTTTGTTAGCTTTTGTTGTATATATCTTTATGGGTAGGTTAGGGACCTGTCTCACCAATCTTACTACTCTTAGAGGCTTGCAGACTAGTATGTGGGGTCTATAGCTAGGTTATGGCCATGCTGGCCTAGTTTGTTGGTTTGTTGAAGCTTGTTAGTTGTTTGATGTATTATCTTGATATATACCTGCTTTCAGATTTGGTATAGAGATCATGGTGGCCTCGACGACCCAATCATGACTTATGTGCTAGTTGACTATTTCTTTATATGAACTATTGGGAGTAGCTGTTTCTTTTATGGATCTGTTTACAGGGGCTTTGACGGCCGAGGGCTTAATTTTAAGCCGAGATATACTTGTTTGTTTTCTTGATTGCGTGTGGTTGCCATGCGCTAGTAGCAAATGGTTCAGCAGGGTTGGCTCGAGCCTGAGTTTTGGCATTACGAGCCAGTTACGCCCCTTGAATCTGGGGCGTGACAATAATTGATATCAAATAATCGTCGACAATATCTTGAATATAATATAGCGCTCAAAATTATAAATGGTGATGAGGATCTTGATATTAAATATGTCGAGAGTTGACAGATAAATGATTGGCCAAAGAAAATACAATTCAAGTATATTTTATTTCACTTGGAAAAGTGATGTTTTGGACTTATTGTTCATATACTAAAATATAATGTTAGTAGGGTACAAATGAATTATTGTGCGATAAATAAAATCGTAAAATATAAAGTACGGCTTGTGCATTGGAAAATAAAGATTTTTCGCTAAAGTGCTGACATTATTGTATGGAGATGTATACTCCTAAGGTGGATGCAATGAGGTTCCTTTCAATCTGACAATATATGAAAAACTTGAATACATATGATGAATGATTATCATGTCTAGCTAGACAATAAATATTATATGAAAATCCTTAAAGGATTTAAAATGTTATAAAGCGATTCCATTGAATAGTACCCCAACGGTTGTAAGATTGCATAACATAAAGATCAATTTTGATCTCATTAAAACGATTAGAAAGTACCATGTCATAGTGCAATTTGTGCGCTTATGTATCCTGCTATTATTATTCATGGTAAATAATTTTATTAGTATGCATGCAAAATATAACGTCTCTTATCAGTGGAGATATTAGAGTAAATCAAATATCGATATAAATTATCTATTTTAATTAATTGTGTCAAGATTTATTGACCATGAAATTGCATGAAAGTATGAAGTTTGACATGAAGAAAGTTATTTGTTTTCATGTCGGAATACTGTCATATCAAAATCATTCCACAAGACAATCCATTTAATTCTCATACAAGCGAAAGTATTTTTCAGTTCTTGGTTGTTGCTACTAAAAATTCAAATGAGCAATTTGTCTACACATCAAAGGAGACTAATCAAAATATATTTTATCGAAGTTCTTTTTCTTACTCATGATCTTCAAAATAAGGATGAAATAAATGTTCAACAGTTCGTATTCACCAAGACATTGGCAACTTCAACCTTTCAGAAGTTGTGTTACAAGATCGGAATATGTCATCTTCAAGATATTAAGTAATGCTTTCATCAGGGGGAGTGAATACACGCTGCACTCTTTTTCCCTTAACCAGGTTTTATCCCACTGGGCTTTCCTGGTAAAGGTTTTTAATGAGGCAACAAATAAAGCGTATCACTATACTTTTTCTTTCACTAAATTTTTCTTTTACATGGACATCGAAGGGGGAGTATCGTAAAATGGATGTCCACACAATATACTTTGTGTCCAAGTAAAATATTTTGTGTCAAAGTAAATTTTGTGGTCAAGTAACTTTGTGGCCAAGTTACTTTGTGCCCAAGTTTTATAACCTATATCTATACTAGATAATGTTGCCCGTGCTATGCACAGGCCCAATAATATAAATGGTATGTTTTGGGGCTAATAACGGAGTTTTTGAAGCGATTGTTTGCGTGAATAAAGGAATAAGTTTTTTTATAACAAACTTGTACTTTCTTTGACGCTATTGAAGGCATAATAAGACTGCCCACATACAACATTTTTGAAATATTTTATGTTGTCAATTATCATGATTTATAGTATTTTTACGATAGATTCACTGCAAGAATCAGTGAAATTTTTTGTATTTTTTTCAAAACATATTTTATGTTGTCAATTATCATGATTTATAGTATTTTTACGATAGATTCACTGCAAGAATCAGTGAAATTTTTTGTATTTTTTTCAAAACATATTTTATGTTGTCAATTATCATGATTTATAGTATTTTTACGATAGATTCACTGCAAGAATCAGTGAAATTTTTTGTATTTTTTTCAAAACATATTTTATGTTGTCAATTATCATGATTTATAGTATTTTTACGATAGATTCACTGCAAGAATCAGTGAAATTTTTTGTATTTTTTTCAAAACATATTTTATGTTGTCAATTATCATGATTTATAGTATTTTTACGATAGATTCACTGCAAGAATCAGTGAAATTTTTTGTATTTTTTTCAAAACATATTTTATGTTGTCAATTATCATGATTTATAGTATTTTTACGATAGATTCACTGCAAGAATCAGTGAAATTTTTTGTATTTTTTTCAAAACATATTTTATGTTGTCAATTATCATGATTTATAGTATTTTTACGATAGATTCACTGCAAGAATCAGTGAAATTTTTTGTATTTTTTTCAAAACATATTTTATGTTGTCAATTATCATGATTTATAGTATTTTTACGCATTTTAAATATAAAAAACCCAAAAAAAATAAGACAAATAAATTAAAATGGACCCAATATATGTTATTTTTGTTGTCTCAATTTATGTGACACAAATGAAATTTGGAGAGTCATCCAA
>NW_006239261.1:228309-228982 GCF_000226075.1 Solanum tuberosum | reverse complement strand
TATATATTATAGAGGGAGTTTATGATGGGACATTATGTCCCATCATAAACTCCCTCTTATATAATAGTAGAATATATTTTCCCCTCTTGTAATATGAAATAACAAGAACAAAAAGTAAAAACATTACTCTTATTTAGAAATGACACTTTAGGGTGTACCAACACAGCATAAAAGAGTTGTACCAATGACACTTAGGGTGTACCAACACAGCATAAAAGAGCTGTACCAAAAGCAATTAGGAATAGTTCCAAAACTAATACAAGTTGTACCATATGTGGACCCACTTCATTAAATTAAAGAGTTGTAGGAAAAGCAATAAGGAATGGTTCCAAAAGTCATACAAGTTGTGCCATATGTGGACCCGCTTTATTTTACTCCTTATGAGAAGTGAGACTTTAGAGGACGAACACGGCACTACCAAATTGTACACAAAGCATTTCAAATTGTACTATAAAATTAATTGTGGCTCATTAATTGTACATGTGTCTTTCTACATATATAATAACCCACATGAATAATTACTTTTCTGACTTTTTTTCCTTAGTTTCTCTCTCTATATATTCATTTTTTTCTTTTTTTCTACTTTCCATTCTCCCCTTTTACTCTCTCTTTAGTTAATCTTTGATATTAAATTTTTTATAGATCTTTAAAATATTTTGAATTATTAATTATT
>NW_006239261.1:225874-227985 GCF_000226075.1 Solanum tuberosum | reverse complement strand
TTCACGCGATCCTTTAAATTAAATCTTTTTGATTAATTTTATATTTACTTTGTTGTTTAATCGTAATATTATTATTTGTTTTAATAATATGAAGATTGTGAAAAAAATAAAGCTTCACAAATTTTACGTCTATTAAATGAGGAAGAATATATTTTTTATCAAATAAGTTAAAATATATTTGCTAATAACAAATTCTTCCATTGCATGAAGTTCATCCTTTAATATATAATATATATATTTCAGTCTACCATTCTCCTTAAATGTCTAAGAAATATCTCGTAATGTTAAATAACACTGTAATACTCCCGCTGTTCCTAATTACTTGTCCACTTTTAAATTGACACATTTATTAAGAAATCAATTAATCACATAGTGAGTTTATCATTTTTTACCCCCTATTAATTATGAAGTAGATGAAAAGTTCTGCAATTTTCAAAGTAATTAGTCATTTAATTGAGGGTATAATAGGTAAAAAATATTCTTTCTTGATTTGTCAAAATGGAACAAGTAATTTAGAGACAACTATAAAAGGAAAAGTGAACAAGTAATTAGGAGCAGAGGGAGTACTAAACAAATGCATCAGCAAATGAAATTTATATTAAAAATATATTGAATAATGACGTAATGATACCTTAATAGAATTTTCTATCCATTTAAAAAAAAAATACTTCACCCTTTCAATTTCGTTATATTTTCTTATTTAGTAGAAGAATCATCATTTATTATATTCTACTCCACCTTAATTTGTACCATCAGAGTTTTAAGAATAAACATTAAATTTTAAATCGAAATAAAAATTCATTGAAAAATGACAGAAAAAATAATAATAGTATATGAAAATTAAAATAAGGTGCAAGAAAAGCCTTTTCACGATAATTTTTTGAAATATATTGACAACAATTAAAATGAAGCTGTTATTTTATCTTTAAAATTAAGTTTGATTGAATTGAATTAGTACAATGAGAAAAAATATTAAACCAATAACTTTTTAATGTTATTAAATGCATTTTCTTTTTAATTGAGTAGTAGATTAAAAGTTCCGAATTAGGATATTAAAATAATATCTTACTCTCTCCTTAATTATTATGGTATTGCAAACATTTATTTTCCTTAAATCGTGATTCATTTACAGTTATATCCAATTAATTTCTAATGTATTGAATGTGGTTATGGGATATTGAAATAATATCTTTATTTTTCCTTAATCATAATAAAATTATAATTTAACATTTATTTTTCTGAAATGATAATTTTGTTTTAATTCCTAGAACATGTTGTTTACTATATTGAATGTAATTATAATAAAACATATTGTATTTAGTATGACAAAAGAACTCAAAAATTGGAGAAATTAGATAAATAGTAATCTTAACTTCTAAGAAATGTCACATCATCATTTACATATCCAACTTTATATATATAAAAGAGTTAAAAAAAAAAATTAAGTGATTAAACAAAATTATATAAATAACATTAATGATGAGATGAAGAATAAGAAAAAACGTCAAATAAATTAGTAGTATTGATGATGATAAAAGTTAAATAAATCATTTTTTCTATTATTAAAATTTTTAACATAAAATTTCCAAACTTTTAAAATTAAAAATAAATGTTAAAAAAAAAATCGAGGCAATAATTATTTTAAAGAAAAATATAACCAAAATTGTCAAAAAAAATTAATAAAAATAAATAACTATCTATTAGTAAGAATGGTGTCACTACATTTTCTATTTTAACTTTATTGTACGTATGGATAAAAACTTTTACAAGAAGAAATGATCCAAAAATTTAAAAATAATGATTCCTTAAATGGTGATTCCTTTTCCATTTACAGCTTTTCAATTAATTTTTAATGTATTATATATGGTTATGGATATTGGAATAATAATTTTATCTTTCCTTAATCATAATAAATTATATTTTAACCTTTGTTTTTGTGAAATGATAATTTTCTTTTCATTCGTACAACATATTGATTAATATATTAAATGTAAATATAATAAAACATGTTGTATTTAGTATGACAAAAGAATTCAAAAATTTTAAAAATTAAATAAATAGTAATCCTAACTTCTAAGAAATGTCACAAATATATATATATATATATATAT
>NW_006239261.1:223420-224010 GCF_000226075.1 Solanum tuberosum | reverse complement strand
AAAATTCTTTTATACTTTATATAAATAAATTTTTTATGTAAAAAGTATTATAAATCATAATAATTAATAGCTTAAAATATTTGAAAACATATAAAAAGTTTTTGTTAACTTTCAAAATTTCATCTATACCACATAAATTGGGAGAAATATGGATATATAGATATTTTAAGTTTTATGTAATTTTCATATATATTACTCACTTTGTCCTGATTTATGTGATACAAATGAAATTTTCAAAAGTCAATGAATTTTTTTATAAGTCTTTTTTTTATATTAACTTGTTAATTATTGTGATTTATAATATATTTACGTAAAACATACTCTAAATAAAAATAATTAGCAACTTAAAATATATAAAAACATACTAAAAAATTGATTAACTTCAAATTTCATATGTACCACATAAATTGAAACATAAACAGTAACATATATTGGGCCCCATGCTGGCACGGGGTCCCATATCTAGTTCTACTATATTATAAAAGAGAGTTTAGGCCCAAATATAATATATAATATTCTTGTGGGACTTTTAAAAGGAAGTTTCTTCAATATTACATATTATATTTATTATATAGTAGAACTTGGGCATA
>NW_006239261.1:209590-222255 GCF_000226075.1 Solanum tuberosum | reverse complement strand
TCCAAATTTCATTTGTGTCACATAAATTGAGACAACAAAAATAACATATATTGGGTCCATTTTAATTTATTTGTCTTATTTTTATTTTTTTTTATATTTAAAAATTGCGTAAAAATACTATAAATCATGATAATTGACAACATAAAATATTTCAAAAATGTTGTATGTGGGTAGTCTTATTATGCCTTAAATAGCGTCAAAGAAAGTACAGATTTGTGATAAAAAAACTTATTCCTTTATCCACGCAAACAATAGCTTCAAAAACTCGGTTATTAGCCCCAAAATATACCATTTATATTATTGGGCCCGTGCATAGCACGGGCAACATTATCTAGTTTAATAATAAAAGAAAGCTACTACTACTATTACTCTGTCTCTCTATATTACTCTTGTTGATTTCAATTTATTATCTTCATTTTATAACAGGCATATGTATATACTTGCTTGTATGTGAGTTTGTTTTTAAGAAGATACAACCTTGTGAGTTGTGATTGGAGAGGGTTATCTTTGATCAACAAAATTCTTTTAACTTGAGTCTCATTAGTTATCTTGATCAAACTATTTAGAAGATGGATAAGTTAAAAAAATCTTGTCCAGGTCCTTCAACAACTCATGGCAGATGTCAAAGCTCCGTTGTGAGTATATACAGAGATTACATACTTGTTACATTTCAGCAGAGTCAACACTCAACCTTGTGATTCTCTCACTCCATCGCCATCAAAGCTGCTCAATATCTCAATCGCTTCACTTTCTGCAACTTTCCTCTCCTCTCTGCCTCTCACCCGATGTCGTCCACAGCCTCTTCCTCCAAAACTGACGACGCTGAAGCTCTACGCCGTCATCGTATTCTTTCTAGCCACCTATATTACGATGTGCCTCCTTCTAAGGTACAACCCAAACATGCTCGCCTTTAATTTTTGAAGTAATTTTTTGAGGAATCTCTCTGGTGTTAATTTTGTTTTTTTGTTCGATCAGGTTCCGTTGATATACTCGCCATCCTACGACATTGCTTTTTTCGGGATTGAAAAACTGTAAGAATTACTGCTGTTTACGCTACCTTTCAGAATGAAATTTGTTGACTATCATTGCTATCTATACCTAAAAAGGGAAGCATATTTGAGTAAAGTTCTAGGAATGGTTAGGTCTAAGGTGTGTAGTTTTGGATAAGAGAAAATAATTGGTGAAATTCTAGAAATGCAATAGAAGTACTAAAACTGGTTAGGTCTAAGGTGTGTAGCCTTGAATGTCAATTTGCATTTGCTAGTGATTGGAATGGATTGACATCTGTTCCTGGTAAATCATGACAATATGAGAAAGGGAGCCTTAAATTATGCAAATTTGTTGGAAATTAATCTATGTACCTGAGTGGAAGAAAATTTTAATGTTATGAAAGGTCAAAAGGAGTGTAATAGGGGATAAATAAAGGAGAAGAGATAACACAAGTATAGTTGACCCCAAACTGAATGAACAGTATCTCTATATTTAATCCAGATACATTCCGTCTTTGCTGGTTAAGTCCATTGCAATCAACACTAAACAATTTTTCTTACGAGAGTTTGTTGCGTGTATGAGTCAGTTCTTTCAGTATGTTCTTTATTAGTTACAGTGTTATCGAAGGCACGCTTAAGCCCTGAAGCGAGGCTCAAAATGTGTATAGCGCTTCGCCTTGCTTTATGTGCGCTTTAGTGTCGTCATCAAGGTTCTAAGACAAAATTTTCCTTGCCAATGAGCCTCTTATGAAGAAGTGACACTAAACAATTGATATTTCACTTTATCATAAAAAAAATTCAATTTCTTTGGTCTTATATTTTTCATTCATGTTTATAATTATTAGTCTTGGACTAAACATATACATTTGTATTTTTTTCTCCCTTTGCGCTTTTTTCATTAAAGCCCACACTTTATTTGCGCTTTGCGCTTAAAGCCCCCATTGACCTTAGAGCTTCTTTGCGCTTAAAGCCCCCACGGACCTGAGAGCTTTTTTGCGCTTTTCACCTTTGATTACACTGATTAGTTATATCCGTATTAATTCCAAGAGTTTGTACATTACTAGATATAACTTCCCTTAATGTGATATCATCTCTACCTTGTCTCTTTTTATCACAATTAATCGTCATAATTATCATATAGTCACACTTATGGACAAGACAAGTGATTTTAGAGGATATGTGATAATCATTGCTTGCAACAAATTTCAATGTCTACAATCATATCATGCGATCTTTTCTTTTACTCATTCAGTCGTGATAACTATATGCTGAACACCCAGATGTGACAGCATTCATCTGGTGTATACATTGTATAATGCTGTCACTATGTAGAGCTTCTGTTTCTTTAGTTTAGTTTTTTTTTCGTAACCTTCTTTTCTTCCATCCTGTAAAATGGAAATGGTTAGAGAGGACTGGAATCATGGTTTTGATATTTTTCTTTGCTTCAATTTGAAGCCAAACATCACTTCTCCCACTGATTTTTCACTTTTTGTGTGAATTTTATCTCTACCATTTCTCAGCCAAAGGCACCTTTGAAAGGTATAAATATGCATTATTGAAACTAAAACATTGTGTCACTCATCAACAAACAACCTAAAACCTCTCCTCCCCCAAACTCTCGCTTGCCTCTGGAAGAGAATTTTATTAAGGACATGTGGGGGTAGGGGGTGAAAACTTGAGAATAGAGATATTAGCACTTACATATGAAGGGCATGGGTTTGACAAAATGGCAAGGGCCTCACGTCTATACCTTGCATTCCCTGCAGGTCAGGTGAGTTATCCTTGTTTGCAGTGCTGAATTTCTATCTAGTTTATTATTTTCTGAGGGAGCAGTGTCTATTAGTTTTCCTTCTAAAAAGATATTATGATTATTCTAAAAGAGCTGCTGCCTTATCTAGGTTTGAATTTAACTGGATACCTCATACAAGAATTTAACTTCACAGGCATCCATTTGACTCTTCGAAATGGGGTCGAATCTGTCGGTTTCTCACTAAGGAAGGTATCATGGACC
The DNA here is from genome assembly GCF_000226075.1 of Solanum tuberosum. Classification (NCBI taxonomy): domain Eukaryota; kingdom Viridiplantae; phylum Streptophyta; class Magnoliopsida; order Solanales; family Solanaceae; genus Solanum; species Solanum tuberosum. The sequence goes on along the minus strand of NW_006239261.1, from coordinate 219,255 downwards.
AAAAGCATGTAGTTGAGCCTGTGGAGGCAACAAAAGATGATCTGCTAGTGGTAGCAACTTCTACTGGTTAAAAGCATCATAGTGATTTATTGAGTTATTAAATCCTTTTGTATTGTTTTTCGAACAGTTGGTTGAGTCAATTTGAAGCATGCTCTTTCACTTTATCTCCACTGAGCACATTCATGTATTCTTCGTTCTTGCACCTTTGTGGGCTAGTTTAATCAACTCAATGAACTGACAATTTCTGAGGAGCACGGTATCAGTAGCTTTGGTATCTAAGTTATAATCACCTCCATTCATGATTCAACTAAACCTAGATACCATCATATATGATATTCTGATTCCATCCACCAGTTACTTGGTTCACTTTATATAAGTTTTGAGGATCACTATTTGAAATAATTACTTTGGAAGCCTTGTACTTACAACACATCCACTTACACTTTTCTTGCATGTACCGAATTTACTAGTCACTTTAGGATGCTCTTTTTCTCTTTTCCAATCTAGGTGCTGTAACTCTACTTATCTGTCAACTGTAGTCAGTGGGACTAGCATTGATACGGACTGTCCTGTACCTGGCAATGTTGATGGGTGACTGATACATTTCTGGTGTAGGTGCATTCTGAGTCATACCTGAAAAGTTTGAACAGCAGCTTGAATGTCTCCATGATTGTTGAGGTAAGAGTCAGAACTGATGTTTGCTGCTGTCGGTGTAGGTGCAGAATCATACCTGTTGTTACACATTAAGAGTTGGTTTTCTTGTTTCCATACTCTTTATTATCTCATGACTAGACCTTTTAGGTCCCTCCTGTTGCGATGCTTCCTAATTGCCTTGTGCAAAAGAAAGTGCTTCACCCATTCCGCAAGCAGGTGAATTTAGTCATTTGCAGATCATTTTATTTTTCCTAATTCTCTGGTTCAGATTTTGTTGATAATTCTCTGAAGGTGGGAGGAACAATTTTGGCTGCAAAGCTTGCAAAAGAACGAGGATGGGCTATTAATGTTGGTGGTGGATTCCATCATTGCTCATCAGAGAAGGGAGGCGGTTTTTGTGTTTATGCTGATATATCTCTTTGTATACATTTTGCATTTGTGCGTCTAAATATCTCAAGGTACATCGAATGGTAATTCATGTATAATGTGTGGCTATGTACAGTTGAAGGTCATGACATCTCAATGAAATCATTAATGAACGTTTTTCTTGTAGAGTCATGATAATTGACCTTGATGCACACCAAGGAAACGGCCATGAAATGGACTTCTCTGATGACAGTATGTTTCTCGTCATTCATCTTGCATTTTGTGTGCCATTTTAATATTATTAATTGGTGTTGGTTGGATGCATGCAGAAAGAGTCTTTATCCTTGATATGTACAATCCCGGAATTTATCCACTTGTGAGTTTCCATCTTGAATGAAAAGTTACTTTCCTCTCCTTTCCTTGTTTCTCACATGCCCCACCCCTTACCCAAACAGTTGTCTGTTGATTTATGATTCTCTTTCAATTGCGCTGATAGCATCGAAAGGTAGCAGTGTCTGATCAGATCTGTTGTGAATCTATTCTATTTCTTTTAGGATTTTGAAGCCAGGCGTTACATTGATCTAGGAGTCGAAGTTAAGGTTAGATTCAAGTCCATAAAACAAGTTACTTCTTTACTCGAACTACGCTGACATCTGTGGCTACTAACTTTGGCAGAGTGGGACTGCGACAGATGAATACTTAACTAAGCTAGATCATGCACTGGAGGTGTGTACTTAGACTTTTTGTCACCACTTTCCACATATCTTCTTTTACTCAATAGTGCAACTCATTGTTGCAAGTTAGACACTTGCAGAACTTTGTTTTGCCCATGTGCTGGTGACCTGTCCTAGCATTCTAGCTCTAATTGGTTACTGTTTAATTTTAAGTCCTCATGTGAACTCAGCAGTTGTAAATTTTATTGTTTGCTCTAAATGAGGAGGATTTTCCAAGGATCAATGGAGCGGAAATATTTGGTTTTTTATGTATGTAGCTGTATAATGATCGATGGGTTTTCTCTGGTGCTGATCTAGAAAGTGATGCAACGGCAACTTTTTAACTTTATTTGAACTCAAATCCTCCATTTTGTGTTTTGTACTATCTTCTGACATAAAAGCAATATTTGTTTTGGTTAATTGAAATGTTTAATTTCTTCCTATCATTGCAAAAGTTCCATATGTTCATTTGTTAGATGGCTACAGTTAGAAACGCTGCAAATAGTTTACTAGTGAAGTTGCAGATTATTATGTCAACATTGTCACTAATACCTTAATTTGTTTTGGTGAATTGATTGCGTCAGGAACTAATGTACCTTGGTTCTGACCATTGCTCTTGGCACAAATTCTACAATCCAGTCTTAGAAAAACCACAACGATTTTCTATGAATTAATTCTGCAATATCTAGTGTTATTGGAATCGCTTAGAACTCTCTAGGAAGAATGCTTGTGGAGCGTAGCTCTTTGCTTTTTGGTTGAGATGGAGTCGGTGGAACAAAGAAACCCTTAAAGGTATCGAAAAGTGCATCATGAATAATCAAAAGCTTCCTTATGAACTGAGTACAGTTATATTTTTGGTGTAAAGAAAGATATGTAGAGTTGCCAAATCTTTACTAGATTTTTTAGGAGCCTTGTAGCAGCCTTGTAAGAAGAACAAGGTTATCCTTTTGTTAAATCTACATTGTGAATATGGCGTCTAGCATTTCCTTACTGATGAATATACTGTTACTATTCTGTAAAAAAAAAGGAGTCAAAATCTTGGTTTTATTCCTATAATACTGTGTAAAAAAGATATTCGCTTTTGTGCAGTGGGATGAATATCTTTGGAGCTTTGACATAAAACCATACTCTGTGAAGTGTGTGTGTGCTTCTTTGTTGTAAAGGAATCATTTGATATAAAAGCATTTATGCCTCTGTTTACTGATTCTTCTATGTTTTTTTATTTGTCAATAACATTCAGACGTATTTAAAAGATACTTTTTGTTTCATTGTGAGTTCTCTGCTATTGTGTTGAGTTACCTTGTATACATGACTGATTGTTATCCTGATGGACTTCCAGGTTGCAGAGAAGAAATTTGATCCTGATTTCATTGTTTATAATGCTGGTACTGATATCTTGGATGGGGATCCACTTGGCAGGTTGAAGGTACGACCCACCGATGGGAAACAAGCTATTTGTGGCTTGCATGTCTGTCATTACGGAATAGCCACATAGGAGATGGAATTCTAGATTTTTTAATTATTATAAGCTTATAAAATCTTGAACATTTTTATACAGCTAATTGGAAGAGTTTTTATAACAAGAAATAATCATAAGTTTTGGGATGGAAGAATGTAATCTTTTTTCCTTTAAATCAAAATATAAAAGGATAAACTACATGTTTTCCTCTTGAAAGATAGGGTGAAGATAAGAGATATCCCATTTCTGCTCCAAGCATAAGACACAATTGAGAACTGAATTCTGGAACATACATGCAGTAGGCATACATTCCTTCCGTCTAATTTTACCTGACATCATTACTGGACAAGTAATTTTAAATATTAGATCAACTTGTATACAAGTGGTAGAGAAAATAGTTGAGTAATTGGTGAATATTAGCTTGGTGGAGAAGTCATACTTTGATGCTTATATTTTTGATTATTTAAATGAATTTGGATTCCTGATTGTGAATTGCAAAAAATAAAATAATTAAATGGTGGTAAACATCTTAGTATGTCTCATTATAGAAAATGTATCATATAAAGTATGATTGATATTTGCTCGGGCCTAAAGGATTTGTGTCTTTGAATTTTACTAGAACTTGGTCACAGAAAGGTGAAATATCCATAATGCTCCTCTTTTCAAATCTGTCAAGTAGCCAAATACAGGTGCATGCCTTGAATGTGTAGTAGTACTATTGGTTTGATTGAAGCAGTTTCAGTTTCCGTAAGAACTAAGTTGCACGGACACTTCAAAAATGTTATTGAGTGCATATTCCTCCAAAATAGTGCATTTTTGGAGAATCCGACATTGATGGGGCAACATTTTTGGAGAGTCCCAGCACACATTGCATATGAATGAAGCTGCCAGATATATTCCTCATATAATTGCAGACCATATAGTCTTCTTCATTTCTGTGCCAAAAAAGGAAGAGTACTGAGTTTATGCCAAATCTTTTGTATGTACTGTCATTGTTAATTACATATATGGCCGTGCAGATCAGTCCTGATGGCATTGCTAGTAGGGATGAAAAAGTTTTCAGGTTTGCTCGAGAGAGAAACATCCCCCTCATCATGCTCACATCAGGTCAACCCATCTCTTAGTCTCTATCGCACCTTGCTTAATCATTTTGGTGGAATTATGCCATATGTTACCTGTAACTGATCTTTTTAATTACATTTTCAGGCGGTTACATGAAATCCAGTGCCAAAGTTATTGCTGATTCCATCGTAAATCTCTCTAATAAATCCCTGATAAATATGAAGAGCTTACTAACTGGACAAGCATTGTAGGTGAATGTCCTTGCATTGCTACTTCAAAAGGCCTGAAATTGACCTATGTGGTAAAGTCATGATTGCTCATTTGTGTTGTAAGGAAATAGATTAATTTCCCTTGATAGTGAATGCTTGTATTATAAGCTATTGGGATGCTAGAGATGGGAAAAGCGAGATGAACTTGTGAAGATTTGTGTACCTTAATGCATTTAGGGAAGAATGTAAATTGTGTAAGTGCTAGTTCATGTATGAAGCAACTCATGTAGGCTTGAAATCATTGATACATCAGGATATGGTCTCTGCTATAATGGATTGTGATGCAGGAAGGAGCATAATTCAAAGTTATGGCTCAATCTTGGCAATAGATTGAAACCTGTTTGTGCGTTGTTGTGCTTATATTGATTATTTACACAGTTGTGCAATCAAGTTGTTGTTGTTCCTCCTGTAGTCCTATATCATGTTTTCAGCAGCCCATTTGATGTTAAGTCATATCCAGAGACTTCATTTATGTTGGTTTATATGGCTTCAAATGCACCATCTCTAATTCAATTGGAAATAGACATAAAACAATTTCCTTATCATGGTCATCTTTTACCCTATTGATTTACTGTCGCTTTCAAATCGTTGGCCCTTGAATCATTTCCCCTTGAAGCTCCTGTTAGCATGATTGGTAGCTCACAAGTAATGAAATAATAGTGAATAATTGTATGTATTAATGTAATTATAATAATGCTCTATCCAAGTGTAAATTATTCAGATATGATGTAGTAATTGAAGAGAACAAAAATTATGATAGAATAATAGATCTGGAGGGATAGAATAGCTGATCTTTAGGGATGCTATATGAATATTTTTTTTACTTAATGACAAGACTATCAATTTGAGAGTCGCTATTAGAAATTTGATATGGGTTTAGAGTCTTCGGTTGGTTATCGTGTTCCATAGAGTCCATATGTGTTTTTAAAAAAAAAAATACATTTGTTGAAAAGTTTGATTTTGATGACTGTTTGTGGACAATCAGTCCTAAATCTCTAGAGCTTTTGATCTTGGTTATCTTGTGGTTTTCTTGAGTCACAATGCTTCTAGTTTTTATAGCTATTCAAAAGCATGACTTCACATTAGTTTGAATCATTCAATATTCGTTTCACTAGAATAAAATATTATTTATGGAAATTTTAATTATGATTATAATTATAATTATCATCGGAAAAGAATTGTGAAGCCATATAGATGGAAGTGATTCTGCTTCTAGTAGTCCTACAGAGTTAGGTGAATGAAAGATTAAAGATACTCAGATGATGATGTAAATATTAGAGTTAGTTGAACCTCCTATCGTTCTTAATTTCATGTTGTACATGATAGCTAAGGCAATATTAGATTATTTACAAAAGGTTTACAATCAAGATAATAATGCAAGACGCTTTCGATTAGAGCATGAAATTGCTCATTACTCACAAGTAGGTTTCTTTGTTCAAGTTGTTTCTTTTTAGAATTTATATGTTGGATTTATAGTTATTATTTATGCCAAAATACATGTTGAATCTCTCGTCACAATTCATGAGGAAAGCAAGCGAGATCATCTTTTGATGAATTTAAATTTGAAATTGTTCGCTTTAATTTGATGAACGGCCCATCTCCTTTCTTGTATGTTTGTTTTGGATAATTACTTTGTGAAGATATTGTGTTGTCACATAAAATGATTTTAAGCAAGAAAATGATATTACTATGCATAATTTGTTGTTCAAGGTAAAGGAATGGGCAAGAGTGAATAAAATTGGACGATACAATTACAAGGAACATGATCATATTACTAGCAATTGTGGCAAGAAGTTTTGTATACTATAAACAACAAGATCACATTATCAAAGAGTGTCCTACACGCCCTCAAAATTACAGGATCAATGTTTTTCAAACTGGATAAATGATTTCACTATTGATAACTCTTCTGACTTGTAGCCTAAATTCTTTAAGCTCATGAAACTGGTGTTTTCGCTTCAGCTAACTTGGGGGCTCAAGATAATTTCTTGATAACCCAATATGTCTTGTGCTCTAACTCTGCAAGCAAGTGACAAGTTTTACCATAAAGTAAGTGATAGGGAGACATACTTGTGTGATTTTGTATGTAGTTTAGTAGGTTCATAATACCTTTACATTTCAATCTTTTCTGAATTCATTAACCATTTTTTCAAACCTTGCGGAGATTTTCTCATAAAACTCATAATGTATTTTGTATTATTGGTGAGAAGAGACATATCCTCAACCTATCTAGACACATAATCTATGATTACTAGAACATATTTGTGCACAAATGAGGGAGACAATGCCTCATAAAATTGATGTTACACGTAAAATATTTCCGTTTTAAGAATATTTTGTAAAGGTATCTCATATCTCCTTCAAATATGACTTGTTCCTTGGCACATGTCACAACACTTAACAAACATATATGCATTTTTAATTACAATAGGCCAAAAAAAATAATCAAATTGTGATATTTTTCCAGCTGTCCGATCACCATATGATGTCCTCTAACGAAAAGTGTTATAACTTTTTAATATTTGTTTAATTTTATTTTTTGAACTGTAACGTCTAAAATGTTTATTGGATATTCCTGATTGAATTAGTATGGTTCATCCCATATATAAAATTGAACATCATGATTCGACTTCTTCTGATGGAAGCTTATCCTAAGTGATAAACGTCACTTACAAGGAGATTTACTATGTCTGCATTTATTAAATCTAGTATATTGAATCAAAATTTGTTAAATGAAAAGACAATAGCAAACAACTCCTTTTTTTGTCAGTGTATAATTAGTCTGAGCTGCATCTAACACCTTGTTGTCATAGTATATTGAATGGAAGATTTTCTCCCTCCTTTAACTCAAAAACTATGCTCATTTTTATGTCACTAACATTATTCATTAATTTAAATGACGTGATCATTCTGGTGCAATCAAAACTGGAGAAAACATCAATCTCCGATTTGACTCTTCAAATGCAACTGAACAATTTATATTAAAATTGAACATGGCTGTTTTTTCAGCAACTTAGGGGGGCCTTGACACTTTTGAGAAGTTTTTGCTAAATCTATGGTAGAGTTTAACATTCACCAAAAAGCTTCGAACTCCACCAATAGATATAAGGGATACCAACTTTTTAATTACCTCAATTTTAGTTCTTTCCACCTCTAAGACCTCTTTGGATATCTTGTTCCTCATTACAATATCTTTCTTTACCAAATAGTGACATCTATTTTAGTTGAGCATTAAATTATTCTTTTTGCATTGTTCCAACAACTTGTCTAAGTTCTGCAAACATATTATCATAATCAAATTTCTGTAAATAAAAAAGTATCCATGAGCACTTCTACAAACTTCTCCACCATCTCTACAATAATATTGTCATCATGCTGTAAGATTAAATACTTTTAGGATCTTGAACACGATAATCTTATATAGAGATTGTTAGGGGCACATACCTGATGCGGAAGACATCATCACAGAGAGAAGTGGAAGCGTTAAGTCGTAAATTGGTTTCTACCTCCTTGCCCTATCTTTATGTTACCACAACTGTCAGCGATGAAATTATTGTAGAGAATATGTGATAACCCTAATGGGTGGAGGGAGGACCAATTTATAGAGGTTATGACTTAATCTGGTACGTCCATCAAGTAACCAATGTACGGACAAGATCTATTCCTTATTAAATATTATTTATAGTATTACTTGGGTTACAAGTAAACTTGGGCCATAAGTAAGAAATAATTAATAATAATTATTAATAATTCTTACATTCTCCCACTTGGCCCAATGACCATATAACATTAATATGTAATAAACATTAGTTGCGCATACAATAAATCTCTTCAATAATGTCCATCATACGTACCACAATATAACAAACTACTAATGCGAGTTATGGCGGTTGTACATAAATTTTAAGCTACATACTTCCTTCCATATACTACTACATTAGCAACTTATCATACTAGGTTCATAAGCTATAAAAACATATAACATTACGGTCCACAATAATGTCTCATAGAGACTTATCTTGTAATATCTCAAAACAATAATGTGTACACCATTATGAGAAACAAGAAATTCAATAATGTATATCAGAATACATAATTGAGCTCAGAGTATTAAAACATCATAAATGTATCAATCATAAGTACAACCAAGACCCATTCTTTGAACATGTTCTTTAAATGTCTTTGGTTGTAAGCCTTTGTTAACGGATCTGCAATCATGAGATCAGTTCTAATATTCTCAAGTAACACTTTTTGTTTCTGAACTTCTTCCTTAACAGTAAAGTACTTTAATTCCATATGTTTGGCACATTTGGAGTACTTATCGTTCTTGGAGAAGAATACTGTTGCAGCATTATCACAATAAATTTTCAGTGACTTGGTAATGGTGTCGACAATCTCAAGTCCTGAAATGAAGTTTTGTAGCCATAATGCATGAATTGTGGCTTCATAACATGCCACAAACTTTCTTTGCAGTTTTTTTTTCCAGTGATCAATTCCAGGATTACTTTGATATCTTCCTAACATTCCGACCACAAAGCTAATATACGGTCGTGTGCAAGTTTGAACATACATCAAACTTCCAACAATAGAAGATTAAGGAATTGAGTTCATTTCCTTTCGTTCTACATCATTCTTTGGGCATTGCATGAGATTAAATTTGTCCCCTTTTTAATATGAACTATTCTTGCTGAACAACTGTTCATGTTAAATCTCTCTAGAACTCTTTCAATATAGCCTTTTTGAGACAGTCCAATAATCCATGTGATCTATCATGGAATATTTCTATCCCTATCACATAAGATGCCTCACCCATATCTTTCATTTCAAAGTTCATAGAGAGAAAGTCTTTCGTCTCACGCAATATGCCTAAATCATTAGCAGCAAGTAAAATGTCATCAACATATAGGACTAAAATATAAACTTACTCCCACTGATCTTTTGGCATATACGCCGATCAACGGTAATCTCCTTAAATCCAAAAGATGTTATGGTATCACTAAAGTTTATATACCATTGTCGTGAGGCTTGCTTGAGTCCATATATTGACTTCTTTAGTTTACACACCATTTGATCTTTTTCTTTAATTTCAAAACCCTCTGGTTGGTCTATATAAACATCCTCCTCGAGGTCTCCATTAAGAAA
>NW_006239261.1:198272-209191 GCF_000226075.1 Solanum tuberosum | reverse complement strand
CCTGTGAAAATGAAATCGGATCTTTATTAATTCCAATGTCAAAATCTGACTCTTGTAAATAAATCACATAATCATCTGAAATGGCTGATTTTCTTTCTCTTTGAGATTTTCGTAATGGCACTGTTTGTGGTTCATTTGCGTCATATATTTGTGAGTTAGTTCCTTCTTGAAGTGTTTCACCCAAATATTGTTCAACATTGTTAAAGTGTTCTTCAACAAGAGGAACAACATTTGTTATTGGTGTGGAAGTAGGTATATTTATGGGCAATGAAATATTTACCCTTACCTCATTAATTTCCACACTTTGTCATTCAACACTCCACTAACTTCACTATTCTCAATGAATTTTGCATTATCGATTTCAACAATTCTTGAACTATGATTTGGACAGTAAAACCTATACCCTTTAGATTTCTCTGGATAACCAATAAAGTAACCACTTACCGTTCGAGAATCTAATTTCTTTTCATGTGGATTATAAACTCTAGCTTCCTCTTGACAACCCCAAGCATGCAGGTGTCTTAAACTAGGCTTCTTCCTGTCCACAATTCAAAATGGGTCTTTGGAACTGCCTTACTAGGAATCCTGTTTAATAAATATACAACGGTTTTAAAAGCATACATCCACAATGATTTGGGTAATGAGGAGTTACTCATCATACTCCTAACCATATTCATAAGTGTTCGATTACGCCTTTCTGCAACACCATTTTGTTGAGGTGTTCCTGGCATAGTATATTGTGCACATATGCCATGTTCTTTAAGGAATTTTGCAAATGGACCTGGACATTGTTCTGATTCGTTATACTTTCCATAATATTCACCACCTCTATCTGACCTAATGATTTTCACTTTTCTATCTAATTGTCTTTCAACCTTATTAACGTACACTTTGAGAGCGTCCGCTGCTTGAGATTTTTCTTTCAACAAATAGATAAATTCATAACGTGAAAAATCATTGATAAAGGTGATAAAATATGTTTCTCCACCTAAAGATGAAACATCAAAGGGTCCGCAAATATCAGTGTGTATAACTTCTAGAAGCTAAGTGCTCCTTGTGACACTTTTCTTGGTATACTTGGTTTGCTTTCCATTAATGCAATACAAACATATGTCAAGATCAATAACATTCTGATTCAGAAGAATCTCATTCTTTACTAATCTTTTTAATCTTTCTTTGAATATATATGACCCAAACATTTATGCCACAAATAAGCAGAACTTTCATTTAGTGAAAGTGTCCTTCCTTTCTACAAAAACAACACATATCAGCCTTGAGTTCTTTATGAGCATCTTGTGGAACTTTAGCAGGTGTTTTATTTTTCTTAAACTTGTTGGCCTTCACTTTAAGCCGTTTATTAGCTTCTTGACCCATGAGGTTAATGGAATGACCTCCTTATTTCTGAAGTCTTGACTCTTCATGAGTAAGCATACTAGACAATTCACTAACATACCACTTATCCTTAATAGTGTTATAGATAATTTGGAATGGTCCATACTCAAGAGGCAATGAGTTCAGAATAATCTAAACCAATAAGGTGTCATCCACTTTCATCCCCAAAGTCGAAAGTATTGTTGCAATGTTAGTCATCTCGATGATATAATTTTGCATACTGCGCGACCCATCAAACTTCATGGTCGTGAGTTCAATCATTAGTGTACCCGCGAGAGACTTATCAGCAGAACAAAAACGTTCTTCCACAAACTTCAGGTATTCACTGCCACTTTTTGTTTGTGGATTAGTACTCTTAATGTTGTTAGCAACAGTCATTCACATAAACATAAGGCTTAATCTGTTAGAGCGCTCCCATGATTTATGAAAAGACTTCTCATCCTCACTGCTCTTATCAGTAATGGCAGTAGGTTTTTCATTCAGTAGAGCCAAGTCAAGATCCATCACACCTAAGTGGAACTGGACTTTTTCATGCCATTCAGAGAAGGTCATTCCATTGAACACAGTAACAGACGAAGCATGTGAATGAAGAGGAATAACTGCAAAATAGATATACATGCATCAAGTGATCATAAACATGATTGTGTAGACATTAAGTACTCTAGTTTGTCTACTTTGGTGACTAACAAACTATATAAATACAAAGGACACATAATATCATAAAATTTTGTGCATGTGAATAATTTTATACATTTTAGTTTGGCCACTTTGGTGACTAACAAACTATAGAAACATAATACATGCATCAAGTGATCATAAACATGATTGTGTAGACATTAATTACTCTAGTTTGTCTACTTTGGTGACTAACAAACTATATAAATACAAAGCACACATAATATCATAAAATTTTGTGCATGTGAATAATTTTATACATTTTAGTTTGGCCACTTTGGTGACTAACAAACTATAGAAACATAATACGTGTTGACACCCAATTTTGACCCTCCCCGATAGAAATTAATTTTTGAGCTTCTTAGATTTCAAATGATTTAGAATAATTAGTTTATAAAATATTTTTTAAGTTTTGAAGTGATTTTAGTCATTTTATAATATTTTAAATAACACTTGGTTCTTATATATTTATTGATATATTTTATAAATATTTAGAAAATCATATCAAAAGATTCCTACATTATTAAAATAAACATTCTATTAATTTAGTTATAGTTTGAATTATAGTTTTAATTTTGAATTAATTAGTTTATATTTAAATCGACTAGTTTGCAATTAAATTAATTATTTTATTTTATTAAGATTAAGAAGCTCATTAATTAATTTATATTAATTCATCCTATTTAATTTTTGGCCGAATTCATCAATTAAATTCAAATCAGCTAAGTTTTAACTTTGATTGGTTCTAATTCTAATCCCTTGTAATTTTAATTATAGCCACTTCCTTACCAATTTCTTCAACCCCTTTGCAAGACTAAATTTGGGCCCCCTTTTTTTCATTTGTCAACGGCCAAAATATAATTTCCTTTGACCAACAGCCCACAACACCAAAACCAGTACCTAACACCCAATCCACTTACCCCTGACCCAGCCCATTCCTTATTCCAAAGAGGCCCCCAACGTTAGCACGACAACAACAGTAAAGTGCCAGCGATCACAGCGTCTTCACGACGCAAGGCAACGTCAACAACGCCTAGTAAAACGTAGAAACAGTAGCGACCAAACGACAACATGGATTCAGGTGGCCTTTTCACGATTCCAAGCGGCCCCAAATTCCGTCAAAATACACGAAAAAGCAGCGAGGAGCGCAGAAAGCAGTACACTGTAATTTTTGTTTTCCTCTTCACGTCCCTATCCGTCGTACAATCGCAGCAGCACGCGTTCTACCCCCCTTTCCTCTTTCGGAATGAGCCAAATTTTTAGAGAAAAGTATGTGTTTCTTAACTGGTGAAAGATTTTTGGAGTTTTGAACTTCGAATGGGTCCGTGAATCCTATTTTTGATCGGGTTTCCCCCCTAATTTCGAACCTGATTTTCCCCTTAAAACGTTGCCCTGTTTTCATATGGGGAGGGAGGAGGGGGGGAGAGGATTGAAAAATAAAAGTCAAAAAGAGGATCGAAAGATGATATAGAACCAACTAGCTATAAAAATATACTACAAGTTTCCAGTTACATTTTTTTAATACAAGTGTTGAGGGTAGTTTCTCAAAATCAAAATTCTTCTTCAGCCTTTGTTCGCGCTCACCTTCGTTCACTTCGACGAAATCGTTGTGGTTTGAGGTTGGTCGTGGAAGGTTCTTCTCCAGCTCGTTCTGTCCAGTCGCTGCTTGAAACAAGGTAACACTTCTTCCGCGATCCATTTCTCTTCATCTCTTTCCGTAATTTCAATCTTTTGGTGGCTGACTAGTAAATGTATGTTGTTAGGTTTATTTTGTTCGTAAGATAGCATATTGTTCCTATGTGATTCTATGACTTAGTTGAGTTAAAGCTTTATCAATTTATATCTGGCGTTGGTGTTTCATTGCTATTCCATTTGTGTTTTTTTCGTTAGCCCTTCTTTTAACTCTAATGCTTGTCTTTTGAGTCTGTGTTGTTCCGTGGTGCCTTTTAAGTATCAAGTGTGTTGTGTTCAGCTTATTATTGTTTAATGTTGGTATTCAGGTAAGCATGAGTGCTCAAATCAACTTATTTGGTCAACATATGCGGTATAGTCGCATGTTTGCTCTAATCTTCCAGTTTTGTCTATTTCTTAAATGTCTATTGTTGTCCATAGAGTTAAAATTGCAGCTTTGGTTCGGATTATCTAAACACCTACTAATTGTTCGATGTTTTGAGGCTTAATAATTAATTTTCCAGCATGTGTGTGTTAATTAAAATCACAATGGCTCTACCATTTTTGTCTAAATTTGAAGATACTTATCTTGATTGTTGGTTTGACATATGTTTCAATTACCTATGTGGTGTCTTTGTTTAGCAACATCATTTTCTTTGCACTTTTGTATTTATCCATGTATAGCATTATTAGACTTCATTAAGTAGAGTTGGTTAGACTAAAGCACGTGATATTTTACTTGTTAATTATACAACATATTTCATCTTAATATTTTGAGTTTATTTTTGGTTAATGGTTATGCATTCCCTAGAATATAATATGCGCATTAGTGTATATATATGCATATATATGTGCTACTGTTAGTGTTACAGTTTGTTCATTAACTTCGTCATCGTTAATTTGATTCATTTGGTCTTCTTTAGGGTCGTATGTTTCGGTCTAATTTGATTTTTTTTTAGTGACTTTTCATTAAATTTCGTCTCGCTTAAGCTATATCTCATTTGTTTGGTTATTTCGAATACTAATGTTGCTTTTTTCGTTATATGAACCCCTTTCGAGTCCGTGGTGGACTCCTCTCCATGCATTTTTCTTATTGGGCCATGGAGGCCCAATTCCACCTTTATTGAGTCAGTCGACCATTAAAAGTGGATGAACAGGTCCCGAAGTTGAAAGGAGCAACCAATTGATAAATTTAAAAAGATTGGGCCTTTGGCCCACTCTTAATTTATAATAGTTGTATTTTGTTATTTTTGTGCCTAAGCCACTTTTGCTATTATCTTGTTAGAATTTAGAACAGATGGAAGAATTGGGCCTAAGGCCCAAATAAAAAATATTTCTATTACATTAGAATATGACAGATACAAATGACTTAAATGGGTCAAGGGCCCAAAACTGAAATCAAGCTCAAGTACTGGCCCAAGTGGTCCAAGTCTCTCTCTTTATTTATTGTGTTTGTTTATTTGTTAATAATTGTCATCGATTTTAAGGTTCTAAAAAATTCAAAACTCCAAAAGACACCCATTTTGAATTAATCACTTAACTAAATTATTCGTCTTTTACTTGACTTAAAAAATGAATAAATAAATAAATAATTTTACAAAAAATACTTCACTTAGATAATATTTCAATATTTATCTTTTTCTCCCTTAAAATGGTCCTAACTATAAAATTGTTCAATTCAAATTAAGTCAAATAAAAATTAGCCAAATAGTTAATTACCTAATAATCACATATTAGCGGGCTTTTCTGATGCTTTAAAACCTTTTCCGAAATGCTAATAAGAACCTCGAACCCCTTTTAAGTTTTCATTAGACTTTCTGTTTTAGTCTTTTGAAAATAATAGTTTTCTTAATTTTACTTTAAAAATTAAGTGGCGACTCTAAACCAATCTTAGTGTATTTTTAAATAAAACAGAAAGGACGACTCTGCTGAGGATTTGAATGGTTCTAACTAAGGCTGGGCACCGGACCGGGTTGTACCGATATCGGTTCGGTACCATTCCGGTTCGTTCCGATTCGATAGTATTCGGGACGAAACGAGACACCGTGAGCCGGTACACGGGATGGAATGGTATCAAGATTTGATATCGGTGTACCGGTACTGGTTTATTCCGATTCCAATTAATTATTTTATATTTTGTATTATAATTTATATATGAAAAGCCTGCTGCCCCTACCGACCTGTCCTATCCCTAGTCCCCACTCCCCATTAGCCAACGGTAAGCTGATTGCCCCAGCCCCTCATTCTCCCAACGAAAATATTTTCAATGACTATAATCCTATATTTTCAAATTCCAACACATAATTACAAATTCTAAAAACTATATATACTCCCTCTATTTATATTTTTAATTACAATTTATGTATTTACAGTATTTAACAATTAAGAATCATCAATTTCTCAATATTTCTCAAAGTTTCATACTTTCAATATTCAAGTTTCAAATTTCAATCATATTACTTTGTAATTGTGAAGATTTCAACAGTTATTTGGTGAATTTTGGAGTAGGAATCTTCTTCAAACTTCAAGTTTTGGTATCAATTTTTCAATTTTCGGTTATAATCATTTGTTCTTTACACAAATGTTTGGTAACTTCGTTCCACTCTCTAATCTTATATTTATTTTTTGTATTTATTATTTGTAAGTTTTCTTGTTATATTTTATCTGTTCTTGTTAAATTTCGTATTTCATAATTTATAATTTTATATCATGTAGTCTTCTAAAAAAAGTGGAGGTAAAAAAGTTATTGTACACGGAGTAAAAAATATGTTTACAAAAAATAAGAACGGTTCTAGTTCTTCAAAATCTAATTTTCCTCTTGATAGAATGAATACTGATGAATTTACTCATGTGAATGAAACTAGTTTTTCTCGTCCCGGTCCTATAGGAATTAATTCGGATACTCCTATAATTCCCGTAGAGGTTTATGAAAGACATTATGGTAATTATCAAGAAAATGAAGAAGTAGAAATGATGAAGAAGATTTAGATGATACACCGACTGGTCCCAACCTTAATAGTACTGAAGTTCCACCTCAGTAGGACAATCCTTCTGTTGGAACTAGTCGTCCCCCTACTATTCCAACTAGAGGTAAGACCAAGGTACAACGTACTTTAAAATCAAATGTGTGGAAATTTTGTTATTTGAATGAAGAAAAACTTTTAGTATATGTAATATTTGTAAACAACATTTTAAATATACATCTGGTGGGAGTGGAGGTTCAACGGGGGATTAAAAAAACATTTGATTAATAAGCATAGTAAAGAGTGGTTTGCATATATATCTTCTCTTGATGTTTGTGAAAATTCTAACATTGAAACATCGGGTAGAGGGTCAAATATGGTTCAAGGTGAATTAAATACTTCGAACCCAAGTGGTCCTCTTAAATATTGAACCTATAATAAGGATCGTGATCGTGAAAATTTTGCTAAAATGGTTGTTGTTTGTGGTTTACCTTTTAGTTTTGGAGAACATCCGTGCATATATTCTTGATACATATAATCCTAGTTTTAAAGGTTTATCAAGAAGCATGGTAAAAAGAGATATTTTTGAATTTAAAGAAAAACATTGTCAATATTTGCGTGCCTAGTTTGAAATAATGGATTGTAGAGTTGCTATTACCACTGATATGGGTCGTAGTCCTAGTGATTTTGATTATTTAACTCTTACTGCGCATTGGACTGATTATAATTGGAATTTACAAAAAAGAATTATTGGTTATAAAATTTGTCAAAAGAAAAAACTGGAATGTATATTGCTACTACTGTGTTGGAAATTTTTAGATTTTTTCGGTCTTTGTGATAAAGTCATTAGTATTACTTTAGATAATGCCTCTGCTAATTTAAATGTTATTAATATGCTAGAACCTAGACTTTGTCCTATTAGTAAATATATTTTTCATGTTAGATGTGCTGCGCATATATTAAATTTGGTTGTTAGCGACGGTGTGAAATTATTTGAAAATAGCTGTGATAAAGTTGATAATGCTTGTTTTTATATTTTTCATATGCATAATAGTAGTAGAATTAATCAATTTAAAGAGTTTTGTAATGCATGTAAACTTCCGTTTAGAAAAGTTCCGAAGCATGTAAAAACTAGATGGAATTTCTTTTATGATATGCTTGAAGTTGCTTATACATATAGAGAACCTATTACTATGCAATTTTAATAGTCATAATGCTTATCCTGAATTTAAACTTAATAGATAGTGATTGGGATGAAGTAAATGAACTTAGAATATTTTTGAAATCATTTTATGATGCTACTAAAAAAATTCTGGAATGTATTATCCTACTATTTCTGAAATTTTAATACATATATGTGAGATTTCATATCTCTTTTCTGAATATAAAACAAATGAATTATTCACTAGTGCTATTGAAGTTATGATTACAAAATTTAAGAAATATTTTTTTCCTATCCATCAAATTTATTTAACTGCAATTCTTTTCAACCCCGAATATGAAGAATATAGTGCATAAGCTTTAGTGGAATGCATTTATCAAAATTTAGATATTAAACCAGAAGAAAAACCTGATTTGGTAACATGTCAAAATAGTATAAAATTACTTGCTAAAGAAATGTATGATAAATATTGTTCCTTAGATAATGTTGTAAATCCTCAAATGTCTATGCCTCGAGTAGGTGCCCATGATAGAGTGAAACATAAACTTGATCTTGACTCTTCTATAAATGTGAATTTGTTAAATATCTTGAACATGGTTCAGATAATATTACAAACGATGAAGGTATACCACAACTATTGAACTGGTGGAGGGCTCGTGGAACTCAATTTCCAAAACTTAGTAGGATGATGAAGGACGTGCTTGCAATTCAAGGATCATCAGTAGCTTCGGAGGCAGCTTTCAGAGCGACAAGATTTCAAATTGGAGACCACAGATATTCGTTAGCAGAAGACAGTTTGGAGATATCGGTGTTGTTTTGAGATTGGATAAATGCTGAGCGGAGAAATCAAGGACTTCCAAAGTTAGATAGTCAATTTGAACTTTTCATAGATTCAGCCATTGGATGTGGTAGTGACGATGACATGGAACTTCAAGATCGTCAACGAGCTGTACCAAAGCCAGTAGTTGATTACGGTCAATCTATAGCTAAGTTAGAGAAGGGATTTATGGGGCTATACAACTCTTAGTATTACATTCAAGGCTTAGTTGAAACAGAACACTTCCTAGAAGGTGGCTGCGTAAACTATGCACTCTACTAATAGTTGTAAATTATAATTTCTACTACATATTTAAAAAAATTGGAATATTGGATTGATATTTTTTAATTTGTGTCCGTGGTAATTAACCATAGAATCAAGAGATAAAAAGGTGGGTAAGTGATGGTAGTAGATATCACGAAATTCTAAGAAAACTGACCAAATGTCAGAACAAATTCTGACCACTTACTTTAATTACTTACATGTTCATATTCACAGACAAACTCACAAAAGCTAGTAGGAAAAATAAAATGGCAGCTGACACTTCCACAGTTCCATGCCACTAATCAGTAATCACTGTGACCTAACTTCTCAAACATAACTTGGAAACTTAATAAACTTCAAAAGATTCAAATCTTGAAAACTTAAGCTCAAAAAAAAAAAAAATTTTAAAAAACTTTATTAAACTTAACTTGCAAACTTAATAAGTAAAAATTAAAAAAAAAATCTTTAAAATAAACTCAAATAAAATTACATTATAAATTTGAAAACTATTAATTTAAACTTAGAAAAATAAAAAAACATTCATATTTTGATATTTCAAAAAATTAAAATAACTGATTTTTTTTTATCATTTTTTGAAATATCTAGATGTGTCGTCTTGTTTATCCCATTCCGGTCTGTTCCGGTCCATTCCGATTCCATCCCGATATATAGTGGGACGGGACGGAACTGAGTATCCGTCCAGGTAATTCTGGTCCGGTTCATCCCGATATCGGTCAACCCATCCCGTTCCAATCCGGTAGCAGTTCATTCCGGTCCGGTCTGACGCCCAGTCTTAGTTCTAACCTTAAAATTGATTTATTTGGTTATGTGTTTTAACTGCCTACTTGTTTTATTTATTGTATATATTGAATTGTTGCATTCATGGCATGACATTGTCACGCCCCGAGCCTACACCCTGGGCGGGACCGGCACTCGGAGACCATTGCTGGCCCCAAGCGAACCCTTGGCTTGGCTTTCTTAACTCAGCGGAAACCTGACTCAACAGAATAACTCAATGCCATGCAAAGACATAAACAGCTTAACTGATAAAAATATGGCCCAAAAGGGCAACTCGAGTCTCAAAATAAAATATTTACATATACATACATATACATGGATGAGAGACTCAAAACTACTGACTGACTGACTATCTGACTGTCTATGAAGCCTCTAATGTACTGAGATGGATGTGGGGACAGACCCCGCAACATCCTAATAGAACAGAACTAAGTACACAAAATAATTGAGTCCTCCGGAATGCAAGGAGGCTCACCACAGACTCTGGAGTGCTCAGCTGGATCAACGACGTGCAGGATGCTGATCCGGGGTACCTGTATCTGCATCATAATAAGATGCAGGCCAACTGGCATCAGTACATGGAATGTACGAGTATGCGAGCTGGAACTAAGCAACAAAGGCTAGCAGGAGATCTGGAGATCTGGAAGAAACTGAATAACTTACCCGGCTCAACTCAACTCAACCTGAGTAACTCATTTCAATATAAGGCAATTTAGAACAAGTGCAATATAAAGAAAAGTTCTTTCAATATAAGGCAATTTAAAACAAGTGCGATATAAAGAAAGACTGTTTAAAACATGCTATAAACTCTGTGTGTATGCAAAGATACAATAAGCCTGAGATGTATATAGAAATACAAATGAACTGATGTCTATAAAATACAATGCTTTCTGTGTATGAAAATACAACAACTGCTGTGGGAGTTTCTCTAACCGACAACCATCACATAAGAGCTATAGTGATGATACAGCGATCGACCTCACGCTGCCAGAGCATCCTATTCCCGGCCAAAGGTATAGGACCTGAACTGCCTAATGGATCCACTAGTCTAATCTGAAAAGGATTCATCAACAAAAAGTATGATCCTTTTCTACCCATGGTGGCTAACATGGTTCTATGAGGGTTGTGGGTTCTTGGAACGCTCCCCCAATTCGGTGCTCGATACTACTCCCAAAAA
>NW_006239261.1:142213-196741 GCF_000226075.1 Solanum tuberosum | reverse complement strand
ATACTCCGTCAAACGACATTTATTTTAATTTTCCATTTAAAGGATGATTATGCGGGCCACAGTCGTTCGTTAACCAAATTGTTCTCGGGGAACCCTGACGAATGTAGTTGGCTACTGGATAGTCAACGGTCGTTAATTGTCCCAGCCCAAGTAGTCCGTTTGGGTCACCTATCCACTATAAACAAAGTCCACTCTTAGTCGAGACTAGTGTAAAGCCAAACTCAATCCCGATATTTAGCGCATTGACTTAAGATGACCCAGCACCCAAGGCGTGTTTGGCACATTAGAAAGACCACCTTGAGTCCAAAGGGCCCACGGCCCGAACGGACGTTCATACTTAGATGTTTGAAGGATGTATGCGCTGTTTGACAAATTATTGTGTCTTGGATTTGGGGGGGCATCTAATTCTTTGTATGTTTTTGTAGATGGCCAAGCAACACTTGAGTTTCAAAATGGTTACTGAGACGTCAAACCTCCTCCGTGTATGGTGGTACAATCTCAATGCATATCAGAAAAGAGAACTTCCATTCACTTGGGTCACCTCCCATCGATAATGAATCTCAAAGTTTGGCCCAAGTTCATTGAGGTGGTCACTCATTTTGGGATGATGAGAGGATGGTGTTTCGCTTTGGAGATGTCGAAATGACACCAACTGTTGAAGAGATCAAAGATTGTCTAGACAACGTCGGAATGTGCCAGAAAAGGAAAAATCATCTAGATCATCACATTTTGCTACCAGATAAGCCAACCACTAAATAATTGAAAAACATGTTGTTACTGGTAAATACAGACTGGCTGGACCCACCCAAGTATTCCGTTTGTGAAATTTTACGATCGATGGGGACACGAGAACTATTACAATAATTTCCCAAATGAGTTTCTCAGTCGCAATAGTTGGTGTCAAACTCAAACCTTAGCATTTGCCGTATGCCTCTTAGGGACAATGGTATTCCCTCAGGATGGAGGGAACGAAATTGATACTCAGATTGTCATGGTAACTCACGCCATCTTTGAGGGTGTTGGTAAAAAAGGACAAGTCAAGAAATACTTCAACCTGGCCCCGATCATTGTGGCTGACATATATCGATCTTTGGGTCAATGCAAAAACAGATTTCCATTTTTTCAAGGTTGTAATATCTTGTTGCAGTTGTGGATGTCTAAACATCTAGTGAAGACATACGAGACTCAGGAGCAGAAATTGGCCGAACCACAAAAAGAAAGCCACCTCGACCACTACGAGTTATATTTGAGCATCAATAGATTCACGATCCACAGCACGAGGAAAGCATGGGCCAAAGTCTTTCACGACATAAAAGACGGAAATGTACAATGGATGTTTCAAGATTTCATGTCAGAAAAAATAGATGTTCAGGTGGCTAAGTGTCCTTTCCTAATTCTTCCTGGCATTAGAGGTGTACGTCCCTACAACCCTAGCATGGTAATGCGGCAATTCGGCAGAAAGAAAATTCTACCCTTCAAAGGAGACACTAGCCACTACGTCTTTGACTACAACGGGTGCGACAAGATACCTCATGCCAAGGAAATTCTCGATGAATGGGCTGGGGGGGTCAATCTAAAGGAAAGCATGGCCGAAGACAGATATGAAGCCGGGTATGTTCATGAATTCAAAAAATGGTTGCAGGATGATCTACGTGGTACACTTGACCCGACGCTACGCATGGGCCGACAGATTGAAGATGTCCAGGTAAGGCTCCAAATTCAAGCCTACCACTTTTAGCAGGAATGAGACTGAAGAGAGCAAAAGTTTCAACGTAGGGAGGAAAAATACCTACGTAGGGAACAAGAGTTCCAGCATCGAGAATATGAAAGCCAAAAGGCCTTAGCCTTTGCCACACAAGAGTTAGCTAACGCAAGAGCCTGCCTGATACGCTTGGATTCGAACTTGGATGATCAAATTAACACTCTCCAAGGCGTATCGATGTCTTCCAAAGTTGTGTTCGCCGAGCCGCATGTGATAACTAGCAAGTTCCTCATTCGCAAGAATTGGAAAAAGCAAGAGGAGGAGCGAGACCTTTAGCCTTTTAGTTATCTTATTCCCCTGCGTATGATTGATGTTATTGTATTTGCAGTTTATCCCTTCCCTAAGAGATGTATCCCCTTTGTTAACTTTGTAATGAATTATTTATTGTTTATGAATCTTATTTTGGGGGGTGCAACAATTTGTTTTAAATGGCGCAATACATCCTTCAATCTATTTACTTGTGTGGTTTAACTGTTTATGTGGTACATTCCTTTGAATGAGGACATTTTTAGCCCACTCCTTTTCAAATTTTTTTTGAAAATCTCTACAATACCAAATACAAGTCACTATCAAAATGTCCGACCAAAATTTCCTGAGTCTTGAGTTTCTCAGCCAAAAATAAAATCTCACTACCAAATCCTAAAACATTACTCTATTATCTCAGGAAAGGTAAAAGTGTTGCTAAGATGGAAAAAGGCAAGAATGTCGAGGTGAAGACAATTGATGAGAATTTAAGGATGAAATTGCGTCGATTCAAATAAGAGATTCGAGAAATGCAAGAAAGAAGAGTAGAAGTAGAACTAGCCACCGCAGTTGCACAAGCCAAAAGTGCAGCACTAGACGTGGAGTTGACGGCTAAGATGGCAAGATATGCTATCATGAAAGAGGCGACGGTTGCTATGCGGAAGAAACATGATGTCTTCAACAATGATATAACCATGATGCTTCAGAAGATACGCGAAAAATGCTCTTTCTTTAATCAAGAAGCCAATAGTGGTTACGAAGACACTCACCCTGGAGCTACTGAAGAAGATACCGATGAGGAAATCATCTATCTGCCTCCCTTCCTGGGACGTTTGAAAAGAGGAGACAAAAAGATCACTCTCCCAGCTTATGAGCGGACACATAGCGTGGGGGTAAGAATCGTGCCGTGTGCTCTCATTTATGAGCACCTTAAGGCATCATGCATGCTGAAGCCTCTTGAAGGAACCACTTTTGGGTTTGGCCATAAGAGCTCTCAAAAAACATGTGCCTACCACCCGAACCAAAGAGGACACACTATAGAAGAATGTGTGAAGCTTAAGGCAGCAATCCACAACCTGATCAACATTGGGAAGATCCCGTATATGTGAGGTGAGAACACCGTTCTTACCTGTGACCAACCGGAGCCCAGTATGCCGGTCACCGAGCACACTTTGTTTTATTGTCACTATTTCTCACCTTTTAAGAAAACGTTGTTGGAGATCTACAGTCAATTGGTTCAAAATGGGGTCTTGGCCTCTATCAGAAATGATGACGAAGCAATCGATTCCGTTGGGATTGAAATCTGGAAACCCTGCCCTTATCATGACTTCATAGATCACCACATTGGAAGGTGCCTAAGGTTTCACTATGACATGGAATCCCTCATCAACATGAGAAAGATTCAAGTTGAGTTTACTCCCCGTGATTAATGCACCAATCAGAAGAAGAAACTTTGATGAATGGCACCATCTATCTTTGAGGAGCTTTATTGTATGTTTTTACTTTCCTTGTAATTAATCAAATGAATGAATGAAAATGAGAATTTCCTTTTGTATTCGAACTACGTAGGGCCTGAATTCTCCTTGGGAGATATGTAGGCAGCCTTTTAAGGCTCGGCCCCTATCTTTTTGAAATTCTCTTTCCCTCTTTCATTCTACAAGGAAACATTGAATTCACATCAACTGATACCGAGAGATACAACAAGAAGACCTTAGCTCAATGCAATTTAACCTTTCTGAGTCATTAGCCTCAAAATAAAATGAGCGAATTCCTGCTTGTTAAAAATACCAGTCCCCATTATTTGTGAGATGCAAGTGTTGTATCTCAAGTTTTGAAGTTAGGTAAGTGGCAAAATAAAAGTTGGCGAAAGTTACCGTAAATTTCTTTTTAAATATTTGTCTGAAATTTGGGTCAAATGTATCGGAGGTTTTCTCCCAATATATTAAGAGTTATGGTCCCTGCGACCTATGAAATCGAAGGTCTACGAGTCTAGTTTCCAACGCATCAACCCGTTCGGTCATACAACTTAAGAATGGAGAGATATTGGCATTTTTGCAAGACTGCGCAAGCATGCAGGTGAGGTGGGTCCCCTAGGTCGGTGGAACTTTATATATACCATCTTCTTCGACTTTTCTTCATTTTCCTTAGTGAAGAACCAGAAAACTCACAAAACCTACAAAACCCACTTCTAGGACAAGCAAAGTTACTAATTTTCGTGACTTAAGTCCTTGACAAAAGTTGTTCTACGCGTAAAGCTCGTCAACATGGTATAATTTGTTTTATCAATTTCCTAGCATATCATACTTTGGTGTGTGGACAGCAGGTGTTTGGGAATATTTTAATGTTTTGAGGTGTATTAAGAACATAAAATCAAGGTAAGACCCTTCTTTCATTGACTCTAGCTTTGATAAGTCGCAAATAGCAATTTGCGGCAGAAACACATATCTTTTATCAAATTTTCGTTGTATCTTCTATTCTTTTGTGTTGATTATGATCCTCGTGAATTTAGCAGAAAAGGTATGTTAAGGCTATTCCCTACTTACGACATGTTTCCTTAAAGCTTAGAAGTAATGTATTTGAGTTGTTATCCTTAATATACTTGTAGCCGTGATTGTTGATTGTTGGCTGCTCGAGTTGATATAATCCTCCCTTGTCGGGATTCTTATTCAGTTAGTAGCGTCCCTATGTTGGACACGACTTAGAGGCTATTTATATTGGTTGCTTATAACTAGATTGCTCGCTTTTAGCAATTAGATTGTTATTGTTCCCCTTGTGGTTATTGTGATTAGATGTAGGAATGTGATCTATGCTTAGAAAGGCTATATGGATGCCTAAAAGGGCTATGAGTTGCCTATGGGGCTATATTGATGCCTAGAAGGGCTATGAGTTGCCTACAGGGCTATATTGACACCTAAGAAGGCTATGTGCTTCCTATAGGGCCATGTTGTTTCCTAAGAGGGCTATGAGTTGTCTATAAGCTATGTTGATGCCTAAAAGAGCTATGTGCTGCCTACGGGGCTATATTAATGCCTAAGAGGGCTATGTGACTGGCTACGGGGATAGGGGACTATCGATAAGGGTATATAGGCTGGTTGGCACCTTCCGGGCTTATGGGGCCTGAGTAAGTGGTCTTGTGTGCTGTTTGTACCTACCGAGCTTATAGGGGATTGGTTAGGTTGTTGTTTTATTATTTTTGATAAGTTTAGATTTAGGAGCAGGTCAGTACACTTATCTTATCCTTGATTTATTTATTCAGATTATTCCAATAAATTAGGATACCTCATCATAGTCTATTGCCTTTCATACTCTGTACATTATTTTGTACTGACGCCCCAATGCCTTGGGGGCGCTGCATTCATGCATGCAGGTCCTGACAGATGACTGAGTAGACCTCCTCAGCAGCAGCAGGATTGGCTTTTTTTCGGTTGGCTACCCGCTTTCCTCCGAAGCTGCCAGAGTTGGGAGGTTTGTTACCTTTTGTTGTATATATCTTTATGGGTAGGCTGGGGCCCTGTCCCGCCAATCTTTACTACTCTTAGAGTCTTACAGAGTGTGTGGGGTGTATAACTACGTTATGGCCATAATGTCCTATGTTGTTGGTTTGTTGAAGCTTGTGAGTTGTTTGATATATTGTACTGATATATACATGTTTTTAGTTTTGGTATAGATATCATGGTGGCCTCGACGGCCCAATCAGGACTTCTGTGCTAGTTGACTATTTATTTATAGGATCTCTTGGGAGTAGCTGTTTCTTTTATAGATTAGTTGATAGGGACCTTGCCGGCCGAAGGCTTAGTTTTAATAGGAGATATACTTGTTTATTTTCTTGATTGCATGTGGTTGCCATGCACTAGTAGCAAATGGTTCAGCAGGGTCAGGTCGGGCCTGTGTTTTGGCATGAGGAGCCAGTTGCGCCCCTCGATTTTAGGGTGTGACAGTGACGAAGGCAATAGTTCTGATTGCTCCTGATGAACTGGAAATAGTTGTAGCTTCATTGAGCATTAGAGAGAAGAAGGAGTTTGTGATTCTAACACCCGAGAAGGTTGTTGTCTTGGTGCCACGAGAAACTCTTGCCCAACCAAAGTTTGTGATTGAAACGGTTATTACCTAGGGTATGACCAGATCTGGTAGGTGCTACACGCCAGAAGAGGTAACCCAGGCAGTGCAGAAGAAGGACCAACCTAAAAAGTAAATTAGCGAAGCTGAAGCAGAAGAGTTCTAGAGAAAAATGCAACTGAAAGATTATTCGATTGTGAAGCATCTTGAAAAGACGCTGGCTCAGATTTTTGTATGGGCTTTATTGATGAGTACGCAGTTGCATAGGCAAGCTCTAATGATGAACCAGGCCATTCGAGGACACCGTGGGCACCAACAGTGACAATTTAGCAGTTATGATGAACCAGGCCATTTGAGGACACCGAATTAGTTTTTGTGACAAAGAGTTGTCCTTTGAAGGCATGATGCACAACAAAGCTCTGTACGTCACCACTATGTGTCGAGACAAGATAATAAATCGCATCTTGGTCTATGACGGATCCGGTCTTAATATTTGCCCACTTTCAACTTTGAGGCAGCTGAAATTTGACCTGGGAAAGCTTCACCAGAACCAAGTCAATGTGAGGGTTTTTGATAGAGTGCAAAGAGACACATTAGGTGCGGTAAACTTGGATATTCAGGTGGGTCCTGCGGATTTTAATGTGGAGTTCCAGGTGTTAGATATCAACACCAGCTACAATTTGCTTCTAGGAAGACCGTTTATCCACATGGCTGGGGTTGTGCCATCTACCCTTCACCAACTAATTAAATTTATTTGGAAAGACCAGGAATTGGTCATTTATGGTAAAGGGAGCCATTCCAATGGGTATGCACAGATCGTTGATGATGTCTCTCGAGGTTGTGATTTCTACACAGTGGAGCTGGTAAATGCCACCAGTGATGACTTGGCTCCACAGCCTCTTATGCCTTCTGTGTACAAGATGATTGCTACTGTTATGCTCAGGAGCGGTTTCGAACCAGGTTTCGGATTGGCAAAACATTTTCAAGGAATTGTCGAGCCTATCCAAATACCCGCCAAATGAGAAAAGTTTGGTTTGGGGTATGTCCCAACAGATGGAGAAGCAGAGATGAAGAATAACAATGTTGATCAAGCATTGGCCAGGCCAATTCCTCATTTGTACCAGTCATTCCCGCTGCAAGGATATTCAATGGTGATGGTCTCGGGGAAGGAATCTGGAGACTTTTTGACGAGATTGATGCGGTCATCGAAGAAGAGGCTAGGACATCGAGCATTCGTGATGCAGAACCTGAGGAGCAATTGCAAAATTAGACCTCCACACCGCTCCTGATTTCCCATGCAACTTGGTAGAAAAGACATGTGCTTATGTTTTTTATAAAATCGGTGGTAGTCCGGAAGAGGCTCGATACCCACCCTGTATGCAGTTTTTATTTGAAGTTTTTAAATTCCCTGTGATGTTTTCAAAGGCAAAATCGCCCTTGGCCGTCGCCAAAGTTTGTTTTTGTTTTTCAATTTAAACGAAAGCCTCTTTTATCAAAATTTGTTTACTTAGTTATTTATATTTTATTTTCCTAACTTTGTCTGTTTATAATTTCAGTAATATTAATTTAAAACCTGCCAATGTCATTTCATGTCATGAACCGAGTGAACAAAATGAGGCAGGTGATGATGAGTGTGAAGAATATGAAGAAGAAAATGAGGTACCTGAACATGTTGCCGAAGAGTTTCGACAATTTTAGAATCAACACAAGCCAAATTTGGAAGAAACCGAAACTGTGAATCTCGGAAATGAGGAGTGTGTTAGAGAAGTCAGAATTAGTGTCCATTTGACCGAAACTCAAAAAAGGGACCTGGTCCGCTTGCTTAGAGAATACATTGATGTATTTGCCTGGTCTTACAAATATATGCCAGGGCTGAGTACGAATATGGTGTCCCACAATTTGCCGAGTAATCCGGATTTCAGCCTAGTAAAACAAAAGACTCGGAAGTTCAAGTCTGAGTTGAGTTTAAAGATTAAAGAGGAGATTACCAAACAGATCGAGTCTCAAGTAGTGGAAGTGATGCAATATCCGACTTGGTTAGCCAACGTTGTTCCGGTTGCCAAGAAAAATGGAAAAATCATAATTTATGTCGACTACAGAGATCTCAACAAAGCTAGCCCGAAAGATAATTTTTGATTGCCAAACATTTACATTCTCATTGATAATTGTGCTAAGCATGAGATGCAGTCGTTTGTGGATTGTTATGCGGGCTATCACCAGATCTTGATGGATGAAGAAGATGTAGAAAAGACAGTTTTCATCACGCCCTGGGGTGTATATCATTATCGGGTGATGTCTTTTGGTCTCAAAAATGTCAGGGCTACTTACATGAGGGCTATGACGACCATCTTTCATGATATGATTCACAAGGAGATCGAGGTGTATGTAGTTGATGTCATAATCAAGTCCTGCTAGAGTTCGGATCACTTGAGGAAATTTTTTAATCTTCTACGCCGATACAATTTGAAGTTAAACCCCGCCAAATGTGCTTTCGGAGTGCCAGCTGGCAAGTTATTGGGGTTTATAGTTAGTAGAAGGGGCATTGAGCTTGACCCTTCCAAGATAAAAACGATTCAAGAGTTACCTCCTCCGAAGACCAAGAAAGAGGTGATGAGTTTCCTGGGAAGGTTGAATTACATTAGCCGATTCATAGCTAAATCCATCGTAGTGTGCGAGCCCATATTCAAGTTGTTGAAAAAAGATGTCTTAACCAAGTGGACCGAAGAATGTCAAACTGCTTTTGATGCCATTAAGAATTATTTGTCCAATCCGCCGGTGTTGGTTCCTCCACGAGAAGGAAGTCCATTGTTATTGTATTTGTTTGTCACGAATAATGCATTTGGATGCGTGCTTGGTCAACATGACGAGACTGGGAAGAAGGAGCGAGCCACTTATTACCTGAGCAAGAAATTCACTCTATATGAGGCTCGTTACACTCTTTTGGAGAGAACATGTTGTGCTTTGACCTGGATTGCTAAGAAATTGAGACATTATTTGTCTTCTTATACCACATATCTTATCTCCCAAATAGACCTATTGGAGTATATTTTCCAGAAAGCAATGCCGATCGGAAATTTGGCTAAATGGCAAATGCTTTTGAGTGAGTTTGATATTGTGTATGTGACCCAAAAGGCGATAAAAGCACAAGTCTTAGCCGATCATCTTGCGGAGAATCCAGTTGGTGAAGAGTATGAACCGCTCAAGACTTATTTTCCCGATGAGGAAGTTTCATTTGTGGGTGAAGATATTTCTGAGGCATACCCTGGTTGGAGAGTATTCTTTGATGGAGCGGAAAATCACCAAGGAAGAGGTATCGGAGCAGGCTTAGTGTCAGAATCTGGCCAGCACTATCCTATGGCGGCTAAACTTCGATTTGATTACACGAACAACATGGCAGAATACGAAGCTTGTATCCTTGGTTTGAAGATGGCCATTGATATGAATGTTCACGAGTTGCTGATTATTGGAGATTCAAATTTGTTGATTCATCAGGTTCAAGGAGAATGGGCCGTGAAGAACCCAAAGATCACACCGTACATGCAGTATATACAGAAGTTATGCAAGAGATTTTGCAATATTGAGTTCCGGCACACTCCCAGGACACAGAATGAGTTGGCCGATGCTCTTGCCACCATTGCCTCAATGATTAAACATCCGGATACAAGTTATATTGATCCCTTGGATATAGAGGTAAAAGAGCAGCCTGTCCATTATTCACATGTTGAAGCAGA
Source organism: Solanum tuberosum (assembly GCF_000226075.1). Classification (NCBI taxonomy): domain Eukaryota; kingdom Viridiplantae; phylum Streptophyta; class Magnoliopsida; order Solanales; family Solanaceae; genus Solanum; species Solanum tuberosum. Next base: position 186,949 of record NW_006239261.1, on the reverse strand, counting down.
ACCGGATGGTTTACCTTGGTATTTTGACATTAAGAATCATCTGGAGACCGGAACTTATCCTGAGAATGCAACATTCAGACAGAAGAAGTCGATACGTCGTATGGCCCTCAGTTTCCTTGCAAGTGGGGAAATCTTTTATAGGAGGACTCCAGATTTAGGTCTTCTCATATGTGTTGATGATAGTGAAACTGCAAAGCTTCTAGAACAAATACATGCTGGAGTCTGTGGTACTCACATGAATGGACTCACTTTGGCGAGGAAAATTCTCTAGGCCGGCTATTTTTGGATGACTATGGAACAGGATTGTTGTAAGTTTGTGCAGAAATGTCATAAATGTCAAGTGCATAGAGATTTGATTCGAGTCCCTCCTCATGAACTCAATACTATGAGTTCACCTTGGCCATTTGTAGCTTGGGGCATGGATGGCATTGGTCCAATAGAGCCAACCGCCTCTAACGGACACAGATTCATTTTGGTTGCCATTGACTACTTCACCAAGTGGGTGGAAGCAGCTTCGTATAAATCGGTGACCAAGAAGATTGTAGCTGATTTTATTCGCAAAAATTTGATATGTAGGTTTGGAGTGCCAGAATCCATCATTACTGATAATGGAGTGAATCTCAACAGTCACTTGATGAGAGAGCTATGTGAACAATTCAAGATTACTCACCGAAATTCAACCGCTTACCATCCCCAAATGAATGGAGCTGTAGAAGCCGCCAACAAAAATATAAAGAAGATTTTGAGGAAAATAATTGATAATCGCAAAGGTTGGCATGAGATGTTGCCGTATGCTTTGTTGGGTTACCGAACGACTGTCAAGACATCAGTTAGAGCTACTCCATATTTGCTAGTATATGGAACAGAAGCAGTTATACCTGCATAAGTTGAAACACCTTCATTAAGAATCATCCAAGAAGCTGAATTGAGTGATGCTGAATGGGTTTGCAAATGGATTGATCAATTAACAATGATTGATGAGAAGAGAATGGTTGTTGTTTGTCATGGTCAACTGTATCGACAGAAAATGATTCGTGTTTTCCACAAGAAAGTAAGAGCCATGATATTTGAAATCGGCCAGTTAGTTCTTAAACGCATTTTCCCTCATCAAGATGAGTACAAAGGGAAATTTGCACCAAATTGGCAAGGACCCTACATGGTTCGCAAAGTGTTATCTGGAGGTGCGTTGGTCCTGTCGGAGATAGATGGCACCGAATGGCCGAAACCGATCAACTCAGATGTTGTCAAGAGATAGTATATGTGAAGCTTCGGTTTGTATTTCTGTTATTGCCTTGTAATCGTTCTATTTGCTTGTAATTGCTTTGTTTGGAATCTATCATTTGTAATAAACTACGTCTGACCTGAATTCTCAAGAATGAGATACGTAGGCGGCCTATGTCGGCCTCGGTCACCCCTTTATCCCTTTTAAATGTTTCCTTTGTATCTGAACTACGTTCGACCTGAATTCTCAAGAATGAGATACGTAGGTGGCCTATGTCGGCCTCGGTCGTTTTCTCTGTAAATTTCCTATTTCTGTTAATCTTCGAAGGAGGAACTACGTTCGACCTGATTCCTACCTCAACTGGATACGTAGGCGCCACAACAGCTCTGTCATATTTCCCATAAGATTTCTATTTCTCTTTACAACAGAAACTGGGACAGAATTTTTTAGAGAAACTCAAAAATTCTCAAGAAGAAGATCTCTCCAACAAAGTCAAGACTGAAGCCACATTGAGAATTGTAACTGGGACAGAAATTTTGAGAAGATCTCAAAAATTCCATCATTTGATCATCAACAGTTCAGTATGCGCCAAGACAGTTAATTGGGGCAGAAATTTTTGAGGATGATCTCAAAAATTTCAATAAGGTTCATCAGAAGTTTAGAACAACTTTGAATACTTCCCAGCAAATAATCGGATAGACCTCGAGGCATCAACCTCAAAGACGTTCGCTGATCTTGACGTGACATGACGCTTGGCAGTGACCTTTTCCAAATATTATATTTTGAAAATTTATTTTTCTTAAAAAGCTTCTTTCATGCTTCAATATTTTTGCATAAAAATGTTTTGTTATCCATCAAGAAGCGGGAGATCGAAAAAAATCAACCGGAGATAGCAAGCCAAGGAGAAGACAACCGAAGAGATCGACACAAATCAGTTCATTTTTTAAATTAACAATTTTTCTGTGGATACAGGTCTATAGGTTTACCTCAAAATCAGCATATGCCACCATTCAATGAATATGGAAAAGTCAAAAGGGCAAAGAGATCCCCAAAATTGATAATTTTTCTGTGGATGCAAGAAATATTTTATGCTTCTTATGTCAAAGATTAGGGAACATGAATAACATTATTTCATTCGATCCCCAACAAGGCGAAGTCCATAATGAACACGCAACTGTGTTCAGAGATGGAACAAATGAAAATCTCGAAGAGAGCAATATTTTTATTTTTCAACAACTAAGGATATCTGGAAAACGTTTATTTGCATTATATTATCGGATATGATAATATTTCTTACCCTGAAGGTCATTTATATTGTATTGTCAAATGAGATGATACCACTACTCCGAGGGTCATTTTTATCATATTGTCAATTGAGATGATACCACTACTCTGAGGGGTCATTTTTATTTGTATTGTCGATTGAAATGATACCGCCATCCGCCATCCAAAAGATACCCAAAAGATCACCTACGTTGCTCGGTGAAGCATCATTTTCGTTCAGTACCAGGGATGGCATCATCCGAAAAAGATCCATGCATCGCGGACATAGCAAGAGAATGAGGTCATGCATAGCAAGAGAAGGAAATCATGCATTGCAAGAGTAGAAAATCATGCATAGCAAGAGAAAGAAGTCGTGCATAGCAAGAGAAGGAAGTCATGCCTTGCAAGAGAAGGAAATCATGCATAGCAAGAGAAGGAAGTCATGCATTGCAAGAGAAGGAAATCATACATAGCAAGAGAAAAGTCATGCATCGCAGGATAAGGAAGCCATGTATCGCAAGAGAAAGATTCATGCATCGCAGGAGAAGGAAGTCATGCATCGCAAGAGAAAGATTCATGCATAGCAAGAAGAAGAAGCCATGCATAGCAAAAGAAAAAGTCATGCATCGCGGAAAAAAGATTCATGCATATCAAGAGAATGATTCATGCATCGCAAAAAAGAAGTCAGGCATTACGGGAAAGAGATTTACGCATAGCAAGAGAAAAGTTATGCATCGCAAGAGAAAGATTTACCCATCACAAGAGGATCAACATCAACTGCATCATTGTTCTTTGCAAAAACAACATCAAGAGAACCGTCAACATATTACACCAGTTTATTTTACTGCTTTGACATATAAAAAAAGATTACATTGAAGATTATATTGCAAATATGAGACACAAGCTTTATTTGCTTTACGCCAAACTCGATGGAGTTGACGTCAAATGTTCAAGGAAATAAATTAAGTGTCAACATGGTAAAAGACACTATCTCTCCATTTGAATTGCATTTTTTATGCTAATGAGTTTTATCTCAGTCTTTGTCGAGAGCATCCGAAAGGATGGGAACCACAGGTGCAGACGACATCAAAAGGGATGCAGCACAACGTGAAACCTTTTTCTTAGCAGCGAACTGGGACATAATCCAAAGAGGAGTGCCAAACTCTTAGGACGCAAGTGGAGGAGCGACTTCCACCACAATCAAACCACACCCCTATCAGAAGGCATGTGGGTTTTTTTTTGGGGTTTGTCGGTTTCAGTTTCGCATCCGGAAAATTTTGGTCTCCACCGGAAGCAGCTTTCCAATCCAAGTGACAATGCTCCAAGAGCTTTGGAAATTATGTCCGTGTAAGTTCTTAATTATGGGTGTGAAGCGCGCCACATTCATGACTAAGAGGATGCAAGCCTCATTTTCATACTCGACTTTCTTTGTCGCTTTTCCAGAACCAAAGGTTATCTTGCATAATAAATTTCATTTTCAACCGATTGAGTCGAACTACAGACAGACTGATTCCCTAGGGTTAGGGATATCGGTCATACTCCAACATTCTCTCAAATCTTATTCTCAAGCATTCCGGTACCTCCATAATTTGATATCAGGATAACTTATGAATTCTTTCATAATCGTGCGTGAAATCAAGCGTAGCGAACTACAAGTGGCCTGAATTCTCATATAGCCTGATATATGCAGGAAACCCACTTTCGGGGTTCGGCCATAATTCCAAAAGCCCTTTTCGGAAGGATGAGGCTGTGGTCGGTCAAAATTGGATTCGTCAAATTCATTTTCCTTGGATTTCTTTCATCAACCCAAGTAAAACAAGGGACAGTTGTTGACCCCCAATTTTGACCCTCACCGATAGAAATTAATTTTTGAGCTTCTTAGATTTCAAATGATTTAGAATAATTAGTTTATAAAATATTTTTTAAGTTTTGAAGTGATTTTAGTCATTTTATAATATTTAAATAACACTTGGTTCTTATATATTTATTGATATATTTTATAAATATTTGGAAAATCATATCAAAAGATTCCTACATTATTAAAATAAACATTCTATTAATTTAGTTTTAGTTTGAATTTTAGTTTTAATTTTGAATTATTTAGTTTATATTTAAATCAACTAGTTTACAATTAAATTAATTATTTTATTTTATTAAGATTAAGAAACTCATTAATTAATTTATATTAATTCATCCTATTTAACTTTTGGCCAAATTCATCAATTAAATTCAAATCGGCTAAGTTTTAACTTCGATTGGTTCTAATTCTAATTCCTTGTAATTGCAATTATAGCCACTTCCTTACCAATTTCTTCAACCCCTTTGCAAGCCCAAATTTGACCCCTTTTTTTTCATTTGTCAACGGCCCAAATATAATTTCCTTTGACCAGCAACCCACAACACCAAAACCAGTACCCAACACCCAATCCCCTTACCCCTGACCCAGCCCATTCCTTATTCCAAAGAGACCCCCAACGTTAACACGACATCAACAACAAAGTGCCAGCGATCACGGCGTCTTCACGACACAAGGTGACGTCAACAACGCCTAGCAAAATGCAGAAACAGTAGTGACCAAACTACAGCAACGATTCGAGGCGGCGTTTTCACGATTCCAAGCGGCTCCAAATTCTGTCAAAATACGCGAAAAATCAGCGAGGAGCATAGAAAATAGTAATTCTTCTTCAGCCTTTGTTCGTGCTCACGTTCTTTCACTTCGTCGGAATCGTTGTGGTTTGAGGTTGGTCGTGGAGGGTTCTTGTCCAGCTCATTCTGTCCAGTCGCTGTTTGAAACAAGGTAACACTTCTTCCGCGATCCCTTTCTCTTCATCTCTTTCTGTATTTTCGATCTTTTGGTGTTAAGAAATCTCTGTTCTTTTGGTGGCTGGCTAGTAAATGTATGTAGTGAGGTTCATTTTGTTCGTAAGATAGCATATTGTTACTACGTGATTTTATGACTTAGTCGAGTTAAGGCTTCATCAATTTACATCTGGTGTTGGTGTTTCGTTGCTATTCCATTTGTGTTTTGTTCGTTAGCCCTTCCTTTAACTTTAATGCTTGATGTTTTTTGAGTCTATGTTGCTCCGTGGTGCCTTTTAAGTATCAAGTGTGTTGTGTTTGACTTATTATTGTTTAATGTTGGTATTCAAGTAAGCATGAGTTCTCAAATCAACTTATTTGGTCAACATATGCAGTATAGTCGCATGTTTGCTCTAATCTTCCAGTTTTGTCTATTTCTTAAATGTCTATTGTTGTTCGTAGAGTTAAAATTGCAGTTTTGGTTCAGATTATCTAAACACCTACTAATTGTTTGATGTTTTGAGGCTTATTAATTAATTTTTCAGCATGTGTGTGTTAATTAAAATCACAATGGCTCTACCATTTTTGTCTAAATTTGAAGATACCTATCCTGATTGTTGGTTTGCCATCTGTTTCAATTACCTATGTGGTGTCTTTTTTTAGCAACATCCTTCTCTTTGCAGTTTTGTATTTATCTATGTATATCATTATTAGACTTCATTAAATAGAGTTGGTTAGACTAAAGCACGTGATATTTTACTTGTTAATTATACAACATATTTCCTCTTTATATTTTGAGTTTATTTTTCGTTAATGGTTATGTTTTCCCTGGAATATAATATGCTCATAAGTGTATATATATGCATATATATGTGCTACTATTTAGTGTTACAGTTTGTTCATTAACTTCGTCATCGTTAATTTGGTTCATTTGGTCTTCTTTAGGGTCGTATGTTTCGGTCTGATTTGATTTTTTTAAGTGACTTTTCATTAAATTCTGTCTCGCTTAAGTTATATCTCATTTGTTTTGTTATTTTGAATACTAATGTTGCTTCTTTCGTTTGTTATATGAACCCCTTCCGAGTCCGTGGTGGACTCCTCTCCTTGCATTTTTCTTATTGGGCCATGGAGGCCCAATTCCACCTTTATTGAGTCAGCCGGCCATTAAAATTTGACGAACAAGTCCCGAAGTTGAAAGGAGCAACCGATTGAGAAATTTGAAAAGATTGGGCCAAAGGCCCAGTCTTAATTCATAATAGTTGTATTTTGTTACTTTTGGGCCTAAGCCCACTTTTGCTATTATCTTGTTAGAATTTAGGACAGGTAGAAGAATTGGGCCTAAGGCCCAAATAGAAAACATTTCTATTACGTTAGAATAGGACAGGTACAAATGCCTTAAATGGGCCAAGGGCCCAAAACTGAAATCAGGCCCAAGTACTGGCCCAGGCAGACAAGAAAACAAGACTTGGGTCCAAGTCTCTCTCTTTATTTATTGTGTTTGTTTATTTGTTAATAATTGTCATCGATTTTAAGGTTCTAAAAAAATTCAAATCCCCAAAAAGACACCCATTTTGAATTAATCACTTAACTAAATTACTCGTCTTTTACTTGACTTAAAAAATGAATAAATAAATAAATAATTTTACAAAAAATACTTCACTTAGATAATATTTCAATATTTTTCTTTTTCTCCCTTAAAATGGCCCTAACTATAAAATTGTTCAATTCAAATTAAGTCAAATTAAAAGTAGCCAAATAGTTAATTACCGGATAACCGCATATTAGCGGGCATTTCGGGTGCTTTAAAACCCTTCCCAAAATGCTAATAAGATCCCCAAACCCCTTTTAAGTATTCATTAGATTTTCTGTTTTAGTCTTTTGAAAATAATAGTTTTCTTAATTTTACTTTAAAAATTAAGTGGCGACTCTAAACCAGTCTTAGTCTATTTTTAAATCAAACAATACATGCATCAAGTGATCATAAACATTATATGTGTAGACGTTAATTTCTCTAGTTTGACCACTTTAGTGACTAACAAACTATTTTGCACAAAGTACACACATATTATTTATTGTTTAGTATAACGACCACTTTAATTATAAACTTTTTCTTTAATAAAAAAATTACGAGTAAAGATAATCTATCAATAAGCATTGCTTGCTTGATCATTGACCCCTTCCTCTTACAAAGTCATAAGATAGCTTAAATTTTTTTATCAGTAATGGCGCTTTAATATTTCAATATCCTCGTGTAAAAGTTTATTAGGACATCAATTATTGGCCAAGGCAAAAAGCTTCTCAATTCTCAGTTAAACATTACTTTGCATCAACATACTGTATTGTAAGCACGAATTTAAAATTACTATTAGTCTTCCAAATATTATCAGTAATGGCGAAAAATTTTGAGACCCTCCTCACTGAAAATTTTGGATCTATCCATCATGCAAATTTTTTAATTATGCTTGTTTTATATACGAAGATTATCAGTTCAAACAATCCAGCCTCTGATGCCACATGTAAGATTAAATACTTTTAGGATCTTGAAAACGATAATCTTATATAGAGATTGTTAGGGGCACATACCTGATGCGGAAGACATCATCACAAAGAGAAGCGAAAGCGTTAAGTCGTAAATTGGTTTCTACCTCCTTGCCCTAACTTTATGTTACCACAACCGTCAGTGATGGAATTATTGTAGAGAATATGTGATAACCCTAATGGGTGGAGGTTGGACCAATTTATATAGGTTATGACTTAATCTGATACGTCCATCAAGTAACCAATGTACGGACGAGATATATTCCTTATTAATTATTATTTATGGTATTACTTGGGTTACAAGTAAACTTGGGCCATAAGTAAGAAATAATTAATAATAATTCTTACACATGCATCTTTACAATGTGGCAGGTGCATTGCATAAGTTGAAGGGCATGCATCTGAAAAAATACATCCTATATAAATAAGTAAATGTGATTTTCTAAAGCAATGTTAATCTGTTTGGTGCCTTTATAATCATTCAAGAAAAATATAATACTCCTATCTAGCTAATCTGTCTTTTTTCATGATTGGGATGAGCCTACACTAATACTCAATAATTGGTTTATAGTTTTACTTCATTAATATCGTGTGCATGCATAAAGTTGGATTGATAATATGAATATTTGATATTTTCCATTAAATTGCTTTACTCGATTCTTGAGCACTTTGAGTGAAAATTAACTTTTCCATCTGAATAACTCTGTTGTAGGATAATTGGTTGAGTGTTTTCATCCACTAAAAATGCATATTTGAGATGTGATAGTTTCGATTCCAACTGATGAGGCTCTATCATTGAAGACTTGGGTGGTGAATCAAGTGCTCTGTCTAGTAGCTTCACCATGTTGCATTCATAACTACTTTGCTACATCTCTATAAATATCTTTATTTATAATCGTCTTTTGATAAGTATCAACAACACCTAATTATTTTGACAACTGTTAGAATTGTTGCAATAGACCCTCTATAGCAATAGTTTCCAAAACGTTGCTACAAAATTCATTGTCGTAGGTCCTAATTTGTTGACGTAGGACCAAGTTAGAATAATAAAATTTGGCTCAAGAACTTGATATGTTAATATAATGATATCAAAATAGTATTGCGCTGAATTTGATAAGTTGATATAATGATATCAGAATAGGGTTGTTGCTTCAATATAGTAATAACTTGTTGCAATGCTTGGAATTTGAAGAAGACACCAAAAAAATAAATTTGATATTTTTTTATAAACAGATAAGAATGGATTTTGTATAATGTAGAAGGTATGACGTTTAGAAAACTTTAGAATATTCAATAATAAGAGAATTGCTTGGATGTTAAACACCCCTCACTTTCAGGCTTAAGATTGTGAGTTTGAGTCACCAAGAGAGCAAAAATTATGAGAGCTCCTACGGAGGGGTAAAAAAAAGAAGAAAGGAAGAATGAACCGAGGAACATAGGAATAATAATTGTAGGTTCATGTTAATTGTTAGAATATAAATGATGCAACAAATTAGGTAGCCACGTAAGAAAGGACACTACAATTACCTAGAAGTTATTCTATTGTTTAATTATTACAACAATTCCACATTAAATGAGGTAAAAAAATAATTCTATTTTCTAGAGAAAAGACATTAATTCCCCCTGAACTTGTCCCGAAAAGTCAGTTACACGCTTAAACTATCATGACGACCAATTACACACATTTACTACTCAAAAGTGAATTTATTACCACCCTAAGATGTGCAACACCACTCTCATATATGTGATGTAATACACATGCTGCCACATCAGCGCTACGTTGACGCCATGTCATAAATTATATTCTTTTATATTCTTTTTATTTTATTTTCATTTATTGATTAAATTTTATTTTATTAACTTTATATTACACTAATTAATTTCTAATTAATTATTAAAAATTTCTAATAATTATATCTTCTTCATAGCAAAATTGCAAAGAAGAAACTTCCAGTCATGGCCGCCAAGAAGACAGCCCAAAATTCAGAGTGTAAAATTTCTCTTTTTTACTTAAAAAATCCCGTTGTAGCTCCCACGGCCGAAAAATCCCCAAAATTCTACCAAAACCGATGATGTGAATTAGAAACCTCATGTCAACAAACACAAATCAAAATCCACAAAACATAGATTGATGATAAGTACCATACTAACTAAACTTAGAAGAAGCAAAAGAAGGGAGAAGGAATTTTTTTTTGCAATAAAAAGAACGGAAGCTATGGATGCAATATTGATCAAGGCCATCGATTTTGTTCCTAAATTGAAGGTTTACTTGTCTCTAGATTCTCGCTCAAGTCGGGTATTAAACCCCATGAACTTGTCTTTTAGATCAGATAATTGGTGGGGTGTGAAGAAGAATAGGAGGGTACGGGGTAGAGTGTAATTGAATTTTGATTTTTTTTACTTTAATAATTATCTGACCCACTTATTTTTTATTTATTTTTTAAAATTATTTTACGACATCAGTTTTAGGGGGTAAAAAAATTCACTTTTATATAGTAAAAGTATGTAGTAGATCGTCATGATAGTTTAACCGTGTAACTGACTTTTCGAGACAAGTTAAGAGGGAAATCTATGTCTTTCCCTATTTTCTATTCAAAATTTTCTAAATTTAATATATATATTATTTAGATATCCCCAAGTCATTACTTTAGTGGGTAAACAACATAAATCTCATTAGTTTAGGGGCTAATTACTTATCTTTCAGTGAGTTTTTGATATTACAATATCTACCATTTATTAGTCCTCAAATACATGTATCTGGCGTGTCTAGATACATGTATCTTGAATATATGCTAAGCAAATACATCTAATAGTATGTATCTAAATATGAAATGTAACTAAAATGCATCAATTTGGGAGCAAATCATGCGCTCTTCCTTGAATTTCTAAATTCTTCTTAAAAAAATCAAAAAATTCAGATACATGAACTTTTAATTAGATGCATGTATATATTTTTTTAAAAACATATTTTGATCACCATCTCTCTTTCTCTCCCCATCATCTCTCTCTCATCTCCAACGATGACGTTGACGGACTTGGTCATGTATTTGAAACATCACAAATAAAATTCATATGAATTCGACCAACAATGATTGTTAGGATTATGTGACAAATACACTTTTTGTGGCATAAGAAACATAGATTCGACCAACAATAAGGTCATGTATGCATCTGTCGGACATGACGTTCTGCCAGCTATGTATTTAAAACTTTCCGGCCATGACTACTATTATTGTAAGACTGTCTCTCCTCGTCTCCTCATCGTATCTCTCTCATTCCAGCCAAAGATCACTGTATTCGATGAACTCCACCAAATCGACATTCTACTGGCCATGGTGTTGACTGACTAAACTTTGCTGGCCATAATTATTGTTATCATAAGAATCTTAGAGTCTGTTTGACATTACTACTAAAAATAACTTATTTTAAATGACTTTTTAGAAAAGTACTTTGAAAAAAAAAAGCAATTTGTGTTTGACTAATTCATTTGAAAAGTGATTTTGATAAGCAAAGTGTGTTTGACTGATCTTTTATAAAAAATGTTTTTGATAGTCAAATTACAAAAAAAGACAACTATTAATATACTTCTAATAATAAAATTATTTTATAGAGAAAAACTATTCTAAATATCTATTATGAAAAAAATTAATTAAATTTTTATTTTTATTAAATGAAAGTGTACATGTTTAAATTTAGGGATAAGGGGGTTCTAAAAAATACCCCAACTTTGGTCAAATTTGTTGTTGCGATACTAAACTTTCATGAGGACCTATTACCTTCCTAGACTATTTAATACCGTATTTTTTTTACCTCCTGAACTATTTAATAGTGTATTTTAAAGGTATATATGTCCCCAGTGGACACATTACTATTTATAATTTTGCATTATTTTTTATGTCCACGTGGGCAAATATATATGTTTAAAATACAGTATTAAATAGTCTAGGGAGGTAATAGGTCCTCATGAAAGTTTAGTATCGCAACAGCAAATTCGACCAAAGTTGGGGTATTTTTCAGACCGTTATCTCTTAAATTTATTAATCAATATTACACCTTTTTTGGGAGATTGAAATCTTTAATTGTTATTTTTTTGTCTTTTTTCTAATCTTGTAAAAATATTGTTGGTATATTTTTTCTAATTCTGCAAAAATAATACGTAAAATAATATATAATATATATAATAATGATATATAAACGTAAAATAAATTATAAATTTATTATAAAAAAATAAAAAATAAAGTTCTAAAATGAAATTTAACCAAACTTGTGAAATATGCTAATTAATTAATAAAAAATATATTGGTAAATATGTATATATGAAAAGATTTTTTATTTTTTGGTAACTAAATTTCATTAATCACCAATGAAAGTCTTTACAATACCATAGTAGTATAAACACTTGCCACTATCTCAAGAAAAAAGAAAAACTTCAAAAGAGACTCTTAATAAGCTAACAATCTATAGAATTATCATTAAACATGAGTTGATGTAGCTTAATCTTGATCCTCAGTGGTGCTCTCACATTACAAGTGAAAGTTATCTCCTTTGCAATTTTTTCACAGTGTCTTCTCTTGTTTTCAAAGGTTCTCCTGTTTCTTTCAATCCATATCTCATATACAAGCTCTGCATAGACCATTTTGAAAATTTGTGTATTCAGGGATTTCCCTTTTGCCCATAAAAGACACCAAGTTAGGTGATCCTCCCAGTTTGTTATACTATTTCATTGCCAAGATAGCCACTTCATGATTCTTTCCCATACTTGTTGAGTAAACAAACATTGGACATATATATGATCCCTGGATTTCAACTGCTGCTGACATAATTTGCAGCTTTGATCTACATCAATCCCCCATGCTTGTAGTCTGTCTGTTATTTGTAGCCTGTTTTGGAGTTGGAGCCACATAGTAAATCTAGCCCTTGGTCTTGCATTATTAGTAAACATTAGACACTTCTAATTAACTCTCAAATTGTCCCCCAATAACTTCTGGTAAATAACCTTAATGCTAACTGTTCTGATGTGTATTGTCTGAGTATGTTCCAGAGTGTTTCTTGCTGCGATAATTTTCCTGATCATCCACGAAGCCTGAGATGGAATAGGGGTTGAAGCTATTGTGTTGGACTTGATATAATATGTATGGATCCATCTTATCCATAGCTTGTCTTGTTTATGAGCTAGATCCCAAGTAGTTTTTGCAATAGCAGCTTTATTCCACATGCTAATGTTAGTTAGATTTAATCCTCCCATGGATTTTGGTGAACAAATTCTATCCCAAGCAACTAGAGATTTTTTTTGTAATAACATTTGTGCCAGACCATAGGAAACTTCTGCAATGGGAATCAATGAGCTTTAATACCTTTGCTGGGATAAGGAAGAGTTGAGACCAATATGATTGAATACCAAATAAGACAGTCTGGATTAATTGTGTTCGACCATCATGAGATAGCTTTCTTGCAGTCCAGGATGAGATCCTTGCAACTATTTTCTCTATTAGAGGAGACCATTGAACCAGTGATAGCTTTTTTGTGGAGAGTGGGATGCCTAAATACTTAAAAGGAAGTTGGCCTGCAGTGAACCCTGTAAACTGAATGATCCTCTCACTTTCGATGTTTGAGACACCTCCAAAATAGATTGAACACTTCCCCATATTTGCTTGTAGACCTGAGGCTTGAGAGAATGATTGGAAGCATTCAAGCATTGTTGCAACAGATTTGATATCACCCCTAGCAAATAATAGCAAGTCATCTGCAAAGCATAGATGGGATACACCTAGTTTGGCACATCTAGGATGGAAGGAGTAGCTTTTGTTATCTTTGAGTGTGTGGAGTGAACGACTCAAATATTCCATGGCTATGGAAAATAAGAATGGAGATATAGGGTCACCCTATCTCAATCACTTGGCAGCATTAAATGGAGCAGTTGATTCTCCATTTATCATCACATAGTAGTTTACTATTTGAACACATTGCATAATCCACTGGACAAATTTTGCTGGGAAACACATTTAAGTCATAACCTGTTCCATGAATCAACTGAATCATATGCCTTTTGTAGATCTATCTTGATCATACACCTAGGGGAAATATGTTTTCTCTGATAGGCTTTGAAAAGTTCAGTTGCTAAGATGATGTTATCTGCAATTTTTCTGCCAGGGATGAAACCTGATTGTGCTTCACTTATCACTGATGAAATCACCTTTTGAAGTTTGCCTGTTAAAACCTTTGCTATGATTTTGTATAGAACTATGCAACATGCAATTGGTCTATACTCTTTCACAGAGGAAGGATTAGGTATTTTAGGGACCAAGGTGATAGAAGTGTAGTTAATGCCTTTATGCATGACACCTGAGGTGAAGAAATACCTGAAAAGAATATTTTAGTCTTAAGAAAAATAATTTTTTGTTTCTGCTTCTATTTAAAAAAAAACATAAATTTTTAGCTTCTTTCCAACAACAGAAAAACTACTCATGCTTCCATTTAAAAGCACTTTTACTGATTTGCCAAACAATTAATTTTTCAACAAAAGTGTTTTTTTCTCAAAATAAGTGCTTCTGGTCTCCCAACATCAATGCCAAATAGGCTCTTAGAGTCAGAATGTTGGAAGGTAAGGATTAGGAGAGGAGAGTTTGATTTAGAGTGAAGGAGTAAATTATGGAAATAATTGAGTGGGTAAGATTCTATTTTAGGCTATTTTTGAAGAGTGATGTATCGTCTGACTCTAAAAACTGATACACAATTAAAAAATAGTGGGATAATAAGTAATTATTTAAAAGTATAGATTGGATTAATAAATGTGATATGGATGTATGTCTAATTGAATAATTTAGCCTACTTTAGTGAACTTATGGTCGAGCTGACTCTACCATACTCTATTGGATTATATGTGTTGCTTTAGTTTTTGGGTTAAAAAGATTAGGGGAGAGATCCCAAGTCATTACTTTGATTAACGGACTCTACCCTAGTCTATTGGAGTATATGAATGTTGCTTCAGTTTTTGCGTTAAAAAGATCAGGAGGGAGGTCAACTGAATTCAAAAGCAGGCAGATTAAAAAAATAAAATATTATGTGTGTTGCACAATTGATACTAGTTAGGTGAGACTTTATTTTATCTCACAAGTTAGTGAATTTAAGTATCACACTTTATATGTATGAATTTGTGAAATGAGAAAAGTGAAAACCTAATATAATTAGTGTCATTTGAATGAGATGTAAAACAAAAATGTAGTAGTTAAATGACAGCCCTAGATAGTTAAGCAATGATTTGAGCTAGTAATGATGTGAATATAAACCTATGTTCACTGTCTTTTGTTTGCTTGTCATATATTATAATTATTAGTAGTATTAAATGATTAATCATAACAAATTGACTTTAGTCTATACCTTCAAAAATAGAAACAATAAATGTTGCATCTCTTGGGGATAGGGACACAAGTGTTTTACCTTATTTGGTCAATTGTTGGATTAATTAGCACCCATTAAACAAATTATGTTCACCTAAATGAGAGTAGTTAGGTGTAACTTAATGTGTCAATAGAATCTTCATCTCATATTAATTAGTAAGCTTCTTCAATAAATTTAGGGCCTGTTTGGATTGGCTTTTGGCTTATGACTTATAAGCAAAAAGCCATAAGTTAGGATTTTCTAACTTATGACTTTTGACTTATTTTTGTATTTGGTTTAAAATAAGTGCTTATAAGCACTTATTTTAAACCAAATAACAAAAATAAGTCAAAAGTCATAAGTTAGAAAATCCTAACTTATGGCTTTTGGCTTATAAGTCATAAGTCATAAGCCATAAGCCAAAAGCCATAAGTTAGGATTTTCTAACTTATGACTTTTGACTTATTTTTGTATTTGGTTTAAAATAAGTGCTTATAAGCACTTTTTAACTTTACGCAAAAACTCTTCAAATTTGCTTAAAAGTTATTTTGGCTTAAAAACACTTAAAATAAGTCAATACAAACAAACATGTACTTAATGTATAAAGTGAACCCTCACCTAATTTGACAATGAAAGCCTAGCATGCGGTTGGACAATTGGTTTTCGTAGAAATGAATGAATTTTTTATTTATTTTTTTCATTTAGTATGTGTAGACATTATTTTAATAATATCTGTATATAATATTATTTAATAAAATAATAAATTTCATGAAAGTTCATTGGTAGGACTACTAATTCTACATACTTATTTCTTTTATTTTTGATTAAATGAAATATATCTAATAAAACACTTTATCATATATTCAGTTATCTAATTTAAGTAAATCATAATTTAACGGTCTATTAGAGTCTATTTGACTTTACTGTTGAGAAGTCAAAAACACTAATTTTGAGTAAAAAACATTTATTTTGGAAAAACAAGGTGTTTCACTAATCAATAAAATTGCTTTTAAATGAAAGCAACAGTGCTAAAAATTTCTGCTTATTAAACAAAAGTAGAAATAAAAGCAGAAAATTATTTATTTCAAGACCAAATATATCTGTCATATATACATATTTATCAATATATCTCTTATATTTATTTATCTATTTTTTATTTTTTGTGATAAGATTTTTGTACGTAGTGATTTGATTTGTGAAATGATTTTTAATTTATTTTACTTGATATTTCTAATTATATTTAAATCATCATCTTAATATTATATTAATATTATTTTTTTATTCATCTATATATAATATTAATTTAAAATCTAAATATCTGTATTTTAATTTAATTTTTTTTATAATAGATATTTAAAATAATTTTAATATTAAAAGTGCATTAATACTTGTTCTTTTTCATAATTTGATTCTCAAAAGTATTTTTTCTTAAAATTAAGCCAAACACAATCCGCTTATCAAAAATACTTTTCAAATGAATTAACCAAATACAAATTGTATTTTTTCTCAAAAACACATTTTTGAAAAACTATTTGGAAAAAATATTTCTAAAAATAAGCAATTTTTAATAGCAATGTCAAATACGTTGTAAGTTTAGTTAGTCAAATAGAGAGATATTTTTAAGCTGTCAATAATTTAGAGATAAAATTAATAATTTACGTCAAATTCAATGGTGTTTTCAGTACTTTATGAATAAATCAAAGTTTAGTGTCTAAATAGAATTTGGTTTATAAATTTGAGGGGCTCTACATCCTACACATGGTCACGTGAAAACATCCCCCAACTGTCTTAATCATCCTCATTAAGCCTTAAATGATAATCTTCCAATTTTGTCGAGTAATTCAACTGTCCGGTTAAAATCTAACCATGGTTACTTTTTAACTTATCTTCCAACTGTCTATTTTTCTCCACAAGAAAATTCAATCAATGTCCCTCTTCTCTTGCATTTCAACACACAGTATGGTGTGTCAGTGTGTGTTGTATATATAAATAAATAAAAAACAATGTACAGTGTAGTACTATCAACTTACTTACTTCTGCTACCGAGTAGAGTTTGTTGTTGTACACCCTGTAGAAACTGACAAACCGACACCTAAAACACTACTCTTAATCCACTGCTTTCCGCCGGCGCGGTCGCCGTCACCGTCGTCGCAGTGCAATGACTACTCGGAGGAGATCATCCTCCCGGTTGCAATCCTTATTTGTGAAGTTCTCTACTGTTTCAGCAATTACAGTATTGCTGCTCTTTCTAGCTTTGGCATTTGCATTTGCGCTTCCAGAATCAGATCAGCTGCTTATTGGAGGTAGTAATGGAACTCGTAATGGTAGTGAATTCAGCAGCGGACCTCGGAGTAGGCCTAAAGAGGATAGTTTTGCTGATATGATCGATCGAGCACTTGAAAAAGAGTTCACTGAAAATGATAAGGATGAAGGTTTATGTTCTAGATCTGAATTTCTCACAGTTTACATAACTTCGTTTCATTTTTGCAATTTTTTGTGTGGAGCTTGATAAGTATGAAACTATCACTGTTGAATTGGCAACTGGAGATATGCGTTAAAACTGTGTTTTCTAATAAATCAATAATCTAATCAAAGTTTCTCTAGACTGAAGAGTTTATATGACTTCTACTTGAGGTTGTAAATCTTCATTTTCTGCTTTCGGATACCTTTTTTTTTTTTTTTTTTGATAACTGAGAAATCCGTCTGTGACCCGCCCTTTGGACCAATCACAGCCTTCTAAACTCGGTGGATAATGGGCCCGCCCCTCTACCCTTCTCCACTTAAATACCGGGCTTTGCTTTGCATGGTGTGGGGCTTGAACCTGCGACCTAAGCCACAAATCCTCCACCTTTTGCCACTTGAGCTACCTTATTTATTAATCCGACCTGGTATATAGTTCCATTAATTGCTATATCTAGTAAAATAAATAATATGTATGAAGATCTGCTTTTGTAGTTATCAGATGTAATTTTGGAAGATTGGTAAAGTAGAAAAAGATCAGCTACTAACTGATTGAGCATATGTTTTTCCTATTTAATTGGCAGTTAATGATGCGGGCAGCTTCAATAATAGTGTGGCCGAGCAGCAGGTGTGCACATCTTACATTATCTCTCCACCTCTTCTTAGTGAATTATATTTTATAAAGTGATTGTTATAAGTTTCATTTGAATTGCTATGTGTAATTATTCCATTAAAGAAGGTGACTTGTTCTAAACTACTTAACTGTTGTGGTAGAGTTATTCGGTATACTGGTGAGAGGATGAGCTACTCGGTGGGTGATGTCCGCCAAATTACATCCTCAAATGGGAATAAAGCAATAGCTGTCAAAATATAGTAACCCAACTAGGTTAAGGTCGAATCCCATGAGTGTGGTAAAAAAACTTACAATTTGCCATTGAAATCCAATCTAATGACTACTATTTCATATGGGGTTTTAAATGGGGAATTTTTAATTAAATTAACTACATTGTTTATATCGAATTAAAGACAAACTAGAGTTGTTGTTTCTAGATATCGAAATTCAAAGAGACAGTATTCACTATCAACTCACTCAGATGTATTCATTGTGCAAAACTGACGATTCTATTAATCTTCTAAAGTCTCTCGATGGATTAGAAGAATTACACCTTAAGTCCTTTCGGCACTTGAGTGTCGAATTAATTGTTCATCATAATATCAGGTTAGCTATTCTATCTTCAACTTAAGCTTTTAGATGAGAGTTGGTAGCTCTAAATCCCTGTTAATGATCCTTTCTCCTAATCTTAACTTCTTTTGTCAAGAAAGTCAGAATACATGCGAGTTCTTAATGTTTGCAACCATTAAAAAGATAATTATTACGAAAGAATATCAATGCACAATAATCAACCTTCATGCAAAGAATTTAGTGTGAAGAATCTATTATTCTTATTCATACTCTAGATTCCATAGCCCTAGTTATGAGTTTTAGCTACTCATAGCTAGTTGCAAAAAATAAAAGCAATTGTAATATCTAAAGAACATTAACATGAAAAAGTAAACCTTTGATTAATGCAGCTTTTGCATGAGTATCTTGTTTGTACCACAGTAATCTTCCACGAAAGCAATAACTAAAACTAAGAACAATTATGGAGTAGTTCGTAGCAAAGAATAATGAAACCTATTTTCTATTGATAATGCGTAGCAGTAAAAACATTGTCCTTGTGATCCATTTATAATAGTGGAAAGAAAATCCCAATCCCAGTTGACTTTGCTTCGACTTTGTCAACTCTGGTTCCGCATAATATAGATGTGCGGTGCAGACTCCATCGCGCAATGCGGAGGCTAACGTGAGGTGCATGCCCTGCGTCATAGATCACCTTCTTCAGCCTGTCTTGGCTGCATTTTAGTCCTGGACGCTTTGCTTTGAGTTGTAATCCATCTTTTGGGTCAATCCTTGCTTTTTTTAGCCTTAAATCGATCTAATCATATATATTAGCTCATCACAACAATTATACAGAAAACGCATGGATATATGTGAGTTTATACTTAGAATTTAGCTAAATTATGGGTAAAATATGGTGCTTGGATGCGTAAATACACCCCAGATCATGGGACTCCAAAGTCATCAAAAAAGAACGTTGAAGAATCTCCAATGACAAGGGAGTAGATTTAAACATGATATGTAAGTAAAACATCATAATGTCTCAACAAATGAAAGAACACAAAAACTTGTAATTTGTCTTTAATACCTTCCTAATATTTTCTCCACTAGTAACTGGTGTATTTGGGAGTTGGCCTTTCTTTTATTCTTTATCACTTATTTCTGTTAGTCCTCAGCCGGTTCTGAAGAATAAAACTAATTACTTATCTTACAACTTGTAACAATTGAATGGTGTCTTTTCCATTGTTTACTCTCAGGTATATAAGTTTCATTTTTCTGTTTATTCTGCTGAGGTTTGTTACTGGTTTTAAACTTGTCGCGTATTTCTAGTTCACCTAGTGGCTAGTAATATGCTGATATATATTTGAATTTTGCTTATACCATGACTGACATTCTGATTGGTGTTTCTCTTTCATAACTATTATACCATTGTACTGATACTCCTTTCTCGCTTATGGCTGTTTGAATATGTGTCGCTTCAATGTTTTATCCCTTTCTTTTTCAGGCGGTGTTGGAGACTGTGGCTAGAGTTAAGCCCAAGAAAAATGACACAAAGAAAGAGGAAAAGTACATACTTCGTACATTTTCACAAATTAACTTTCTACAGTATTCATCTCCTTCTTGATTCATGATTTTTATATTTTGTACAATTACTTGTAGATCTTTTCAGCTTCATCATGTTTTTAAACTTGATAATGACCATGGAGCAGAAGAAACGCCAACATTAATAGATAGGAAGGTAAGCTTTTAGTTTTGCTTGCTTCTGTGCTTGAGTTGATTGATGGTTATGATTTTTGAAAATGAAGACCCATCTACTTGGAATGTAATGCTTGTTATTTTGTTTATTCAGGACAATGTCTTTATCATATCTAATTTCAAGTCCAAGTATCCGGTATTACAGTTAGACTTGAGGTAAGCTTTCTACATTCGTATGGAAGCTGACAAGCATTTGTATGTCTCACTGTTGCTTGACATGTGTAATGCGTAGGTTAATATCAGATCTAGTAGTGGTCATTGTTTCTGCAACATGTGGTGGAATTGCCTTTGCTTGTGCGGGTCAGCCGGTTGGATCACTATCTTTTACTGAGTTTTTCTTCATTACTGATAAACAAAACGACCAATATTTCTTCATTCCAAAGTGCACAATAGTCGTTCTTCTTTTGTAGTTGCAAGGCATTCAAATTTCTAATTCTTAATTTATATTTCTCAGGTTATAACTGGATACTTACTAGCAGGATCTGTTGTTGGACCTGGAGGTTTTAATGTTGTCAGTGAAATGGTGCAAGTATGTAGCTTTGACAAAAAGGATCTTATTATTTGTTTTTCTTTTCCTAATACAGTTGAGTTGTTCTTTCCTATAGTCCGAAGGTTCTAGCTGAGCTTGTAGTACTTGATAAGAAATGTGAAAAAAACTGCTTTCACAAGTTTGGGCCTGCTCAAGTGAGCATCTCAATTTTGCTAGCTTAATCAGATCATATGGGTTCTAAATAATTGGAAAATGATGGAGACTCGCAATTTCCTAAGAACTTTTCAGATTGGTGGTTTTTATAGTTGCAATTAAGAACAATATCAATGATCTTTAGCAACTGAATTAATGAAAGTTATCTGCAGTAATCAACTTAGTGTAGTTTTCTTCTTAGCTTTTAATTCATTTATCAAAATGTAATCAACTTATGTCACTTTCAACCTGTCTCTGCTTATAGGTTGAGACAGTGGCTCAGTTCGGTGTAATTTTTCTTCTTTTTGCTTTGGGGCTGGAGTTCTCAACCACAAAGGTTTGCTAAATAGAAAGAACATTGCATATTGGATTTTCATTTTCTTGATAAAACAGTGCAACCATTATTGATTTATGTTATATAAACTGTGGGTTGACTCTGATTTTTGTGTATTATCTAGCTTCGTGTTGTTCGAGCTGTTGCAGTTCTTGGAGGCTTACTTCAAGTTCTTCTTTTTATATGTCTATGTGGAATTACAGCCTCGGTAGGTCTAAAATTTTCTTGTTTTATGTGGTCTGCTTTTTATGTGACTATGGGTGTACCATTTCTTATTATTCTAGTGGTCGCTTTATTGCTATGCAATTGATCCCAGTTACTGGGTAATCTTATTAGAAAACATTGTGTTTAACATGGGTTGTATCGGAAGGACTGCGAAGTGTGGTGACTGAGTAGAGAGGGGGTGCGATGTGGGTTGATGTGGTATCTCCTTGTGCTGCTTTGATCTTACATTATTGGATCTTAATCAGTAATGACCAACCCTTTTTTATCATCAACAACAAGAAGCTATGCCTTAATCCCCATCTAACTTGCCAGCTATTTGAATCCTCACTATCCATTTTGCTCCATTTATCATTTCATTTCAATACTTGGGGTTCTACGCTAACCGCTCTCTATATTTTTTAGTGACATTCATATCTCTAAAGAAACTAAAGAGACTCTAGCAAACATTGAACCTTATGTAAATCTATGCCATGACCAAGTCTTGGTCCCAATTTACCGATATTGCATGTGGACTTTTTACTTCTATCATGTTTTGTTTTGTTTTGCTAAGTCTGCCGGGATTTTGAGTGATTGTAGTGTTTTGAGATAACTTCCTTCGATGTGATTTTAGGTCTACCTTGTCCCCATTTAACATTGGGCCAGTTCATTTGGAGGTCTAGGTGGGGTGCGATAAATCCTCTCAAACAACATTCTCTCTTTTATCCTCTCTGTATTCTACTTTCACCTTTTAGATCTTGTTTAACTTTGTATAAGTGCACATCTAACTTAACATTCACAT
This sequence comes from Solanum tuberosum, assembly GCF_000226075.1. NCBI lineage: Eukaryota > Viridiplantae > Streptophyta > Magnoliopsida > Solanales > Solanaceae > Solanum > Solanum tuberosum. The sequence goes on along the minus strand of NW_006239261.1, from coordinate 164,357 downwards.
TTTGATGACACTAATCTTGCGGTATGTCGGACCTTTGAGGTCCAGCATTACCTAATAACAGTGTTAGTCTTCAGATGAACTTTCTTTAAGCCTGTGAACTACACATTGTCACATGATCAATAAGCATATGCTTTGAATGTGATGTGTTTCCATGCAGGGAATGCATTTCATGTGCAACTTAGTGCATTTGATCAACAAGTTGTGAAATCACTAGCTGGCACATCACACATGCATCTTATGTGAAATAAACTGTTTCTCGAACATATTTGTGAATCCCCTTCCCTATTTGAACAATAGCTCGCAACTTAGTTTCAGCCTCTATAATGAATGTGACAATTAAAAAAAACTGAATGAATTGTACCAATTCATGAGACCGAAAACATCAAATGCTGTATTTATCTTCTGAGGGTGAAATCTGTTGGTTATTTTTTTTAATGTGGAAAATTTGATTTTTTTTTATAACAGAACTAGTGAAATTTAAATTGCATTCTGTATTTTAGTAACAGAAAATGTATCCAATACAGTCAATTAAAATGTAGAAGTTTTCCGCTTTACCTCATTTTATGCTCAGTAGGTCAGCTGAATAAATTGTTGAGCATTAAGATGTATACGCTTATGTGACTGGCACATGCTTAATTATTTTGATACCTGTATATGTTGTATGATAGGAGAAAGTTGCTCCAGACCAGTACTATGTCTCATCTTTTATGTCTACTGTTTGCGAAAAGTTTTTCCCTGTTTATAGCAATATAAACTTGTGCAACTTGATGATTTTGTAGTTGTGTGGCGGTAAGCCTTCAGAGGGTGTATTTGTTGGAGCATTTCTCTCAATGTCTTCTACAGCTGTGGTAAGCTTGTCCACATCCATTCTATCTCCTTTAGGGTATTGTGGACTCTGAAGTTTCTGATGGTAACTGACCTTTTTCCTTGCCATAGGTGTTGAAGTTTTTGATGGAAAAGAATAGTACAAATGCACTTCACGGCCAGGTTACAATTGGCACTCTTATTTTGCAGGTGCTTTGTCGTCTGATTCATCTCCTGCACATCCTTCTTTCTTTACCATTTGCAAGATCTCACAGATTGAGACCTCTTTGAGTTTTTTATTGAGCACATGATTGATATCTACTATTTGGAAGTTCTAGTTGAATATTATTTTATTGAAAAGATGTCTAAATGGCACATGGCCAGTTCAAGTCACAAAAGGAAAATAGTCTCACCACTATTTCATCATCCACAAGAATAACACTCGCTAAACATCAAACCACTGGAGCTCGGTGGAGCTATTAATTTTTCTCCCATAAGAATGGGTCATAGTTAACATCATACTCTTCCTTGGCTCAAAGAACAGGAATGTGGTGACTAATTCCAGGTACTTTCTCGTTCTTTCAGGATTGTGCTGTAGGTCTTCTGTTTGCTTTGCTTCCAATCCTGGGAGGCACTTCCAATGTTCTGCAAGGGTTAATATCCATGACAAAGTCGTAAGTTTGTTTACTTGACTTTGAGCACTTTCTATTCCCTCTCTGTACAAGCTTTGGTGCAGGTCAGCTATATTTGTAAGAGTTAGTTGGTTTCTGTTTGTTCTTTCTCTTTCGAATCTTCTTAGTGAAAGGAAAAGATAGTCCTTGAACATAATTTAGACCGTCTCATGAGAACTATAGATAGATAATTGTAGCGCTAAAAGATAATAGGTTTTATTGTGTTTGAAGCTGATCAATCCTGCAAATCACCTCTTTTCAGAGCTTATTACTGCATGAGAACTGTTTGTTCTATGCTATTAAGTTGTCTTGTATGTCTAGGCATGCATTTCATATGCAGCGTTGCCTAGAGCCATCTGTTCAGTTTGGTAGATTTTAGCAACTTGACAATTGAATACTTTTATCAATAACTTTCCCAACTGAGATGTTGTAGGCAGGTCCATATTACTCGACAACATGCTCATGAGTTCTGAATTTTGATTTAACTTCTTAGGAGTTTAATTTGTCCTCTAGAATATGGTAACAACTTTTCATTATGTCACTTGAGGAGGGAGGGTCGATTGTTCTTTTCTGCCAAAGGAATCTACCACATACTATCACAAGTGCTCAGATGGTTGTTGGGCTATCCATCCAATTCTGGTAATTGTAGAATATAAAATGGTAAACAAAGACACTGGCGAAATATCAATTCACTATAGAAGTGTATGGGCAGAGAAGATGTAAGTAGGGATGGGACTAGGAGGTTTAATGCCTCTGGATCTGAAGTTTCTTGCAGAGGCTCATGAGAATTGACAAGCTCCAAAGTGGAAAACTATGATATATGCTTGATATAAACATGAAGACTCGAATCAAATAAAGGTACCCTAGGTGATCAACCTGAATAAATGCATCTTTACCATCAAATGAAAAAGGCCAAAATGCCCATCTACAAACTTTATGCATTATTATCTCGACATAGAAATATAAGGCCTAGAAAGTATGTTGAAGATAGAGGTCCAACTAAATTATGCAAAGTGATACACCAACAAGTGATTGTATCAATTGTGAACATGTAGTGTCTGCTAATACTTCCTAATTTGCAAGGCAAGGAAGCTCCATTCTTCCATCTAAATCATGATTTAGATGGATGTGCATGGAAAAACTAATTTCAGAGTCTAGCAACCCATTAGTATATTGTATAAGCGAGAAATCTCTTTGCAGCGGATGAACTTATTGAAGAAGATATATTTTCACGAGGGTCTTCTAAAAGAATTTAATGGAAGTTAAATTTGATGGGTGGAGGGTTGATGGACATATTCCCTACCAGAGATTGTATAGGAACCTTTTTTTATTGGTTAAATGTGAAAGGCATAGAGAAAAGAGATTATTATGATGAACATGGAAAACGAATACCTATGGGAAGGTAAATCATAAAGAATCGCTACATGATTGTAGCAAAATTTTACCTAAATTCCCCAAGTTTTTTTTTGGGTGGGCAGTGGGGGATTTTAGGATTGATTTTGAGAGCCATATAGTAATTACCTTCTTAATGATTCTTTGCATTTAATCCTGTCTTCTGAGACAGCTGATATAGTTTAAATATTCGGCAGAGCAATTAAAATGAGATCAAGACTTTGGTATTTCTGTGTATTTGGTGCTACATTCTGTAACTTTGGTACTTTTATTCTTTTGTCCTACTCTTTTGCTAAGAGGCAATGCTTTTAGACTATTGTTAGTTGTGAAATGAGGAACAACCGTTAAATGTTTAGCATGGAGAATTTGCAAGTATGGCATACTTATTGATTGGTTTCATGTAAGGAGCACCATTTTGGGTATCCTTCGGAAGGAGAAATTTACTTTAAATGGAATGAGCTTAGGAAAATTTCTTTTTGCAACTAAATTTAATATTTCTTCTTTGAGTGGTTGCGTTTCAGCAGAAATGTCAGTTTCAACATGCCTCAGTTCTTTATGGTATTGTAGTAACACCAACGTAACTCCATTCTATCATATGATGGTTGTTGGCTCTATTACGTAATCGTCATATACTGAATTTACTGCCTAGTGGTGTATTACATAACATATATAATTAGCATACTGATACTGGTGTACCATTGTATTGTTTGTCCTCCATAATTAAACTTCTGGGAAATGTGGAAGGTGGGATTCAGAAAAATAGATATGCTAAGCTAGTACTTCTGGAATTTTGGTGCTATAAATTGTTTGAAACTCTTGCCTAACGTTAATTTTGCACCAATCCTACTTATTTATTGCATTATACTGATTCATCTATCAGCCAGGTTGGTCATGTTGCTCTCATTTTTGGCTATTTTGTCAATATTATCACGGAAGTGTGTTCCATGGTTCCTGAAGCTGATGATAAGCTTATCATCACAGGTATGAACTTCCTGACTCTAAAGAAATTCCTTTGTTAGGCAATAGCACTTTCTGAGATCTGTTGGGAGAGGAAGAATTAGAGAATTAAATTGAAGTCTCACAAAATACGCCAAACACCTATTTATAGGTGTGTTCAACTGTAGAGCGTAGAGAATCAGTTAAGACCTTACTCTACAAAGTACAGCGGTGCATTTATTGCATGCTTGACCCATTTATATGGTCGCACATTTTATTGTACTGCTTGACCCATTAATTAAGCTGGACTGAAACAGCTCCAGCCTCCATGAACATTGTTTGTCAGTTTTCATGAGTTCTTCATGACTAATTGTGGGCATGATGGTCACTGGTATTTAAGATTTTTCTGAGAATTCTAATTATGTCCTTTATTTCGCAGACTAATGAACTGTATCAATTGGCTTCAGTGGCATTTTGCCTCCTTGTAGCTTGGGTTGGTTATTCTTCTATCTCTCAGCCTTTGTACTTGTGTAATAAAACATGCATTTGGATTGTCTTTTCTCTGCTTTCTGGTTATGCATCAATTCATGCTGAGTGCTGACCCAACCTCTCTGTACATCCCCTGGTAGAAAGATTCAGGACTAGCACTTTTGGAATTGGAGTAAATATTTGTTATGGCCTCCTCAACGTGTTGCAATGTTAGATGTGCTTGTTTTTATCATTTTTGAATTGAAACCTTGTTAGAATGCTCTTCACAGGGATATGTTCATATTGCCAAGATATTCCTAGTTCAAAATTCTTTAGCTCTTCACAAATAGCTCCTCAACTGCGCTGCAGTCAAGAAGAGCTCAGAACAGCTTGTTCATGCTTGGTCTGCTTTTTCAAAGTCTTCATGATTCCAATTCCTTCATCAACTTTACCAATCTGTGATTTATTAATGTGTTCACTATATAGTGCATATTATTTTAGTTCTTGAGTTTTTTACTCAATAAGGTGCATGTTGAATTTGGTTCTTTTGGTGCTTGCTAAGAACTGATCTTTTTGCTTGTTTTCTTATCAATAATCTTTTTTTCTATTGTTTATACAATTTCAGTGTAGCGATAAGCTAGGTCTAAGCTTAGAGTTGGGTTCATTTGCTGCTGGAGTGATGATTTCAACGACTGATCTTGCCCAACATACTCTTGAACAAGTAAGACTTCATTATAATTTTTGTTTTGCCATTACAAACACAAGGACAAGAAGGAATCATGGAATCAATGGGCATTCGGATAGAATATAAGAAGCCTATCTGTTATTTGAATATTGTTGCTGAGAATGTGCATTTGCCTGGTATTGAACTACTGTTACAAAGAAATACTTCAACCATGCTTGGTGAAGATTTGACAACGAATGAGGGACGGTCATAATAAAGTTTACAAGTCATTTTCTGATGTAACTGCTTATTTCTACCTTCTGAGAACTAATTTTTCCTTTTTAGTGTCCAAGATGTTTGATCTGTGTATACCCTGATTTTAGGTTGATCACAAACAATCTTCAAATGCTTCTCTTTGTCCAAAGCTTTATTTGTTCTACTTGCTAACTAATTCCAAGCATAGTCTATAATAATTTAGTTGAAATGGGAGGGGATAGTGCTGGTTTTTAAACAAAAAAATTAGGGAAAAGCTTAGGAGTGAAAAAAGTTGCAATGTTGTCAAAGAGAATTATTTTATCAATGACACTGAGACATACATTTATAACTTCAATTTCTAACTAAAATTTCGAAAAATATGCTACTAACATATCTGCAAATTCAAATAACAAAGAAAGAGGAAACTCAACTCCTAAATTCAAGCCACAATGGACTTTAATAAAAATAATTTGAAATCTTAAAAGTTAGCAACTGATAAACTGAATTTCTGCAAAAGAAATCTTTTAGAGATAATGCAACTAGTTGTTTTATTTCTACAATATCCTGAGACATATTTTCAACACTCCTTGGATCAAGAATCATAGATTGTAGTCTTGGATGGAATTGACCTCGTGAATAAATCTGTCAGTTCATATTTGGTCTTGTGTTCATCTTCTGCTGGATTGAATAAGAAGTTTCTACCTCTCATGTAAAATTTCCTGTTAGTGAGACATCACAGATTTGACTATACATGTATTCAAATGACAATTTAAATCATTTTTCCATTAGCTGGCCAACACTCAACAAATTTTGATCAATATTAGGCACGTAGAGAACATCTGAAATTATTTTTATACCTGAACTTGTTTAGATTGCAATGCTCCCTTTTCCTTTTGCAGGAATAGTCATCATTTCGGATTCTGATTTTCTGATTTTTCTATTTTAAATAGACATGAACTCTTAAGAAAGATTTATGCCATACGTCATGTGGTTTCTACAACCTCTGTCAATCATCCAAAAATCACATTTCGTGGTTGAGAAGTATATTGCCACACATAAGTGGTCTTCTTCTTCATTGACAACTTGGGCATTTGCTTCATATTTTTGAGATTTTCTTTTGCAAATCACAACTTCATGACCAAGTTGGTTGTAGATCTTGCACTGTGCATCTGGCCTCTTCTAACATTTAAATGGAGGATGACCTTTTTTGCGATAATGCTGACAAGGTGGGTAATTTTTCCTTGAACTATTACCTTGCTTTGAGTCTTGTGGTTGACTGCCAAAGCTTCTTCAACCATACCATCTTGCCTCATAAACCTCCTTGACTCTTGTGCCTTCAATGTAGTTAGCAATTTTGTCAAGGTAATCTTGGACAGATCCTGTGTTTTCCAAGGTAGTTATGGATGATTCGTATCTTTTCAGCATTGTAACAAGAAATTTTTCAATAATTCTTGAATCTTAAAATTTAGTGTCAAGCAATCTTACCTTGTAACAATGGCAAGAAGTCAGTTCGAGTACTCTTTGACGGTCGCAGATCCCTTCATCTTTTGCAACCCGGAATTCCCTTATGAAATTCAAAATCTTCATGCCTCACATTTTTTCTCCTTTGCGTATTCTTCCTTCTAATAATCCCAAATTTCTTTTGCTGATTTGAGAGCCATAATTCTCATGAAAATTGTTGCAGACACCAACAAATAGAGTTGCTTTCACCTTTGATTTTTTATTTTTCTTTTTCTTGTGGCTTTTGATCTGGGCCACAGTGGGATTATTGAATCATTTGAGGCTTTTGATCTGGACACAGTGGGATTATTGAGCAGCGGAAAAACGTCATAATCCTCTTCCACGATCCCCAAAGATCTAAAGCCTCAAGATAAGTCTCCATTCTTACTGTCCAAAGTTGGTAATTTCACCATCAAAGACAGAAGGAGCTATTTGGAAAAACTATTTTCAGAATCACCTTTCACTTGCAGGTCCCTCGAGAAAATGGCTCTAGATATCAATTGATGGTGTTTAGCAAAAGAATTAGGGAAATAACACAGAAAAATAATGAGAGAAAAATACTGCAATGCTGTCAAAGAAAATTATTTTATTAGTAACTCAGTGACATGCATTTATTGCTTTACTTCTAACTTAAAAAATAGAAATATATGCTACTAACTTATCTGCAAATTGAAATAACAAAGCAAGAAGAAACTAACTCCTAAATTCAAGTCACGGAGCATTCTAATAAAAATTATTTAAAATCTTAAAAGTTAGCTGTTGATAAACTGAATTTCTGCAAAAGATATATTTTAGAGATGAGGCAACTAGCTGTGTTATTTCTACAATATCCTGAGAGTTTCAATAGAGAAATATTTAGTTTTTGAAGATTGGTTGCAATGTTAAACTAGTTGTAAGTTGGTTATTTAAACCCCTCCTATGTTTAAGAGAAATATTGAGAGACATTTCAATCAATACTTTTAACCCTTTTTGTTGCACCATCTTTTAAAAAAACCAACAAGTTTGTTTCATTTGTCATCTGGTGATGTAATGCAACTTCAATTTATTTGAAGTTGGTAAAAGTAAAGGTCATTGTGGAGTAAGAATTTGATTCACTTAGTTAACAAATCAAACCATAAAAAGATTGCATCCATATGCATAATTTGTAACCTATTGTAGTTCTTTTGGAGGTGAAATAGGACTGATTTTATTAATTCACTAGTTATAATATCATTTATTCATGTTCTGGACAATCGATGGGATTAATAATGATTCTCATGTTCCTTGTTGTGGAAATTGCATTGAGAAAGTAATGGGATTACTATATTTGCTTTTCTTTTGACAAATAAAGAGACATTACGGACACAACTATTATCGTCTAATTTGCAATGCGCTCTGTGTTCTGAGTCCATAGTAGATTCCTTTTAATGGACCGACTGTTTCTGAGCTTTTTGAATGTGTTTGGTTGGTAAGTAACCCAAACGGGGATTTCTGCTTCCTTAATCCACGTAATGATCTAAAGATTGAGCTTTTCAGTTTGAGTAAAAGGTCTGGTGTGTATTCATCAAACAGAAGTAAAAGTTTTGGTGTGTGTGGAAGTAATTGGTGCGCTCTAAAGAGAAAGCGACTCAATGTCTTGTTGTACAATCTAGTGCAGAGATAAGACTTATACTATTTCTTCCTTTCTCTGCTTGATACATTTGGTTTACAATCTAGTTCAGAGATAAAACTTATACTGTTTCTGCCTTTTTCTGCTGGATACATTTGGTAAAGGTTTATTTTGATGCAGGTTGAACCCATACGCAACTTCTTTGCAGCTCTTTTTCTTGCCAGTATTGGGATGCTCATCCATGTCCATTTCCTCTGGAACCATGTTGATATCCTACTTGCATCAGTGATATTAGTGGTCATTGTTAAAACTGTTGTGACTTCTGCAGTTGTTAAGGCCTTTGGCTACAACAACAAAACTTCACTGCTAGTATGACTCCACTTCTGTGTTGAGTTATAGCTTTTTGTTGTATAAGTAACTAACTTTTGTTAACAAAGGGAGATTGACATTTTGTAGGTTGGAATGTCTTTAGCACAAATAGGAGAATTTGCTTTTGTGTTGCTCAGTCGTGCTTCTAATCTTCATCTAGTTGAGGTAATTGATACTACTGTTCTCTATGTGATAGGATTTCTAGTTGCTTATCCAACTTTAAAAAGAGCCTAAAGGATAAAAAGAGAACTCACACTGCATTAAATCCTTTCAGCCTGCCATTACTTTCCTAATATCTCTTCCCTAGCACTTCTATCTGATAGGAATTCATTAGTTTGATGGATGAATGTGCAATTACAACTTTCAGGGTAAATTGTACCTGCTGCTTCTAGGGACAACAGCTCTCAGTCTGGTATGAGCTATTAACTTTCTTTTTTATCTCCTCAAGGGGTCTCTGTTCTGAATGATGCAGCAAATCTTATCCATTTTAGAGTTATATCGTTATCTTTGACTATTAAGACCCATAACATATGTCTTCTCTTTTCTTTCACTTATTTACTTCTATGTTCGGAGATTGAGTTACTTGTTATTGGTGAAGACTGATTTTCAGTCTCTCGGTACCAATTACAGAGAGATAATGCTTATACACGTCCAAGGTGCATTTAGCTAGGGGAAATTTACATTTCGCCATGATACTCATGCGCCCTTTTGTATCATTTTAAATTAACTTAGGAGCCATTTGGACTAAATTTTTGAATTTTTTTTTTATAAAGAAGCTTGTGTAAGTTAAAAATGTGTTTGAATAGTTTTAATTTTTTAAAAGATTTTTTAGCAGACGGTGTGAAAAACAGCTCCTAGCACTTCTTCACATTCAAAAGATTTTGTTCAGATTTTTGCAAAGAAATATTTTTGGAATTTTTTAAGAATATTGTATTCCAAAATATAACTTCGGTTTTTGCAAGAAATATGCACAAACACACTCCTTCCATAATAGTGTTTCGTGTGCCAGTGGAAACACGTGCAGGCAAGAGATAGAGAGATCAAAATAGAAGTACCCTCTTAAATGAAAGTATCTCCATGATTGCATATGAAGAATAACTCATGTTCTTTTTTGAGAAGGAAGAATAACTCATGTTCTATTCACTGTCTGTCCTTAGTTCTTTTTTTCTAGCTGAATTATGACAAATCTATTGGCAGGTGACTACGCCATTGCTTTTCAAGCTTATACCTGCTGTAGTTCACCTTGGTGTGCTGCTTAGGTGGTTCCCACCTGATAGTCCAAGTGAGGTAATTACTCCCTTGGTGGTCATGCCCCGAGGACAAAGATTCGCCATTAGCACTAGTTTAGGCTCATGAGTATCTCATTTTATTAAATGTTCTCTTGGACTTATTCATTTGCAGTTTGGATTTAAAAGTGACAATTTCCGATCTGATAGTGCTAAACAAAGGATTGCACTGGTATCCAAGGATCTGATTCACGAAGGTTAAATTTGTGAGCAAGGTCTAGGTGACCTATTTTGCTTGGAAAAGTATCCTAGTTCACAGCCTGAATGGTGCTACAAAGGTTGTGGACTCTACAATTTCTTGCCTCTTCCTAATGCGAGGGACTTGATATGTTTTTCTTGTTATATATCTTAACCAAACTAGAGAAAGGCAAAGCTATACATGCCTCCAAAGGGGGACAGACCTGGATACAGAGGTAGTCTAACTGCAAACACAGCTAACAAGTCGAAGCATCGTTCACCTAAGGTAATAGATAGTTTTCAAAGTTACTTGATTCTTTCTTATTTGTTCCTTATAAATGTAAAATAATTTTGGTATATGATGTAATTGTAACTACTATATGAATTCTCACTCTAATTTCATTTATGTTCCACTTGTAGTTTCCACAATGTAACTGTTCATGTTTTTATGATAGAGGTCAACTGTATAAAAATGTCATGCCTTAATTTGTTGTTTTGTGAAAATGATATTGTTCTTTGCTTCATCTTTTCCTTTGAAATTTTGACATGGACCAATTTTCTTTATGATCACGCCCCATCTATTAGTTTATTATGGTAGTTAGCTCACGCCAGAAACCAACCAATATAAACAACAAAAAAGGAAAATCAGAAACTAGTGAGGTTTGCTTGCTTGTCAGTTTCTATCATCTTAATCTTCGATTTGCACTGAATGGTAGTTTTACCAGCTAGTAAATAGCTTTTGGGAAAAAGGTATTGATGCTGTGATATTCAAGTTTGACGAAATTATGTCACAATTGTTCAATACTCAAGTTTGCATGGTAAGTGCAGATCACTTTCAATCTTCCATTTTCAACACTACAGTCAAGTGCATTCACCTCCTGGTAATCCTACTTCTATCCTTATGCTTATTATAGGGTTATAATGTCGATATAGTAGAGCTGTATTCTTTATACGTGTGAAGTGTCAAATGTATTTGGAAATGAGAGTCTTTAGATCTGTGGGCTGCACTTGCCAACAAAATTTCACGTAAAAGTTGTTGAAAGCTACTGTTCTCACATTTGATAAGATGCACAGATTACGCAGAGGTGGTCTTTGCTTCTTTTATTCATTTTTTTCCCTTTGAAAGTTTAGTTTTATCTACTAATTTAGTAGAGGGTAAAATGCAGATTTCTCGTTGTTGTTTGAACTTCTGTGAGTACATAAATTGTGGTTATGTTGACTTTACATTGTTTTCTTTCCAACATGTTTTCCATGTAATTCAGAAGAATGATGTCACTAAGCAAGTAGCCAATCTTTTTTTCTAAGGTTTACTTAGTCATTTATTGTTTTCTTTTTATTTTGACTAATTTTGTATGTATTCAATCCAATTTTCATGAATCAAGAAAGGTTTTAGTAAGTAAAAAATAGGGGGAAAAAAATCATAAAACAAGCTATTATAGAAAGCACATTGAAATTCTCTCTATCTACGCCTCTTTTCTGGAAAAATTGATTTGGCTGTTTTTCAAAATGATTGTCAGAAATTCAGTTTCTCTGAAATTGTGTATTTCTGAGATAAAAAAAAAAAAACAGAACACAGCGATTTTCTCTCTATTCACACTGAAGTTGATTTGGTGGTTCTTCAAAGTGACTGATTTCTTCATTTTCTTCGAAATTTGTTTTCTGTATCCACAGTTGACAATATCAAATATTTTACTGTTGTTGCGGCATTTTTGGCACTGAAATTACGGAAATAGTTACATCAATTACATAATTGGTGATGTTGTGATCAAGGAGTATGAAGATTTGATTGAGTCGATTTCAAAGCATTAAATACTCCAATGATCCAAATGACTAGCTTGGCTGACGATGCCTTCAACCACTTGCTCACTTTCTTGCAAACACGAAATCCTGACAAGCGCTACCTCACCTTTTGCTTCTCAACTATCATCTTTTAATTGATTGATGAGTGTCAAAGATAGATGTGTCATGCCACAGACCACTTAGAATAGGCTGAATCGAAGGTGATTTTATTAAGACCCATGTGATTCATTTCTGCGAATAATCTTTTATGCTTTACTCACTAAGTTGTGTTAAAATCCAGAACTAAAATCATTGTCATGTGTGTGACGTGCATATGTACTGATGTCTAGGTGCTAGCCCCTATATATGTTTCAAATGTAACAACAATGATGATAAGCATATGAAAGGTAAAGTTTGAGAAGGTAAGTTCTTTCATGATAATATGCCCAAGAGGAGCCTTATGCTTATTAATTGATCAGTTCCCTATGTTCCATTTGATATGATGCCCTGTGAGGCCAGTATATATGTGTTTCTAGTTTGGTGACATGTTTTAGATAGTTATGTTTACAGAGGAAATAATGAAAAAAAATTCCTAGAATAAGACTTTTCTTGAGGACTCTCATTCAAAGACTAATGATCCTATGGGGGATAATTGTAACACCCTATAACTCCGAGCTAAAGTATGACTAGTTAAACATAGATAAAACTATCAAAATTCGAAAGGATAAAGAGGAAATTGAGTAAATATGTTAAAAGTTTAGTATACCATAGCTAATGTGGTGTAAAAGAAAGTTTGAAGGTTGAGAAGAACCTAAAATAAAAACTAATTGGAAGTTACATTTTTCGTGACAATAATTTCAAGTGGCCTTACATATGGCCTGATTTCAAATGAGTAAAACTTCCAGCATATGAAGCTTCACATGATGAATGACTAATCAAATTATAGGTTTACAAGAGTAGTTTTCAACAAAATAAAGCACTTGTCAATCTAAATTTTTGCATCAAAAGTTATGCACATTTACATTGGAGGTTGTAGAAGCCTATACATAGACAAAAACATTGAACTTTTATTTTAGTTCTCTCATCTAGAATGACAGTCCCTTTAGGCTCTCAAGGAGATTTTCTCTCCTCCAAAGCTTCAAGGTTCCCATTAATCACGAGGTGCTTGAATTGATTCTTCTCCGGCTATAGTTATTCGAAGGTTACTTCAAGGTGAATTAAAGTGAAGAAATCATAAAGTTTTGGTATACAAGGTAATATTTCACCTTCCCCTTCATATGTGAGCTCTTAATTATGAGCATTCTAAGACATGTTTTTAGTAAGAACTCACGGAAAGGTGGTTAAAAGTCATGAGTTCAAGTTTTTCTTATTGTGTAAAGGAGTTTTGTGGCAATTTTATGTACCATTTTGTTGTGGGAGTGTGGTTGACCTCCTGAGAAGGATCATGTAAAATTATTAGGAGATGGAGAAGAAGGGTGTGGTGAAACACCATTTGTTTGAGGGTTGTGCAGCCTTGCTACCCATCGTGTGTTTTGACGTACTATTTGTTGGGCCCACACTTGTCGATTAGCTGCTAATATTAGCTTCATTATGCACTTGACATTGTATATTAGTTTCCCAAAGAAAGGATCGATTCTTTATAAGTATACAAAATTAAGAATTGAGGTATGTAAAGCTAAAACCTCTTTCGATGCTAAGCCACAACTTCCACGTTATATGTTTCTCTAAATGAGTCAAAAGGACTTTACACTACACATGAAAAGAGTCCCTACATGCTACAAGCTTCATTTTAACTTGATGCCCCTCTCTTAAATTCGAGCTTTCATATCACTCGATACGATCTTATAATAAGCCCTCCCTGAGGGAGTTGTCCATGTATATATATATTTGAAATGTCACATGTCCCTCTATTTTAAGATGTCTAGTTCCTCTAAGTTAAGATGAATAATGTAACTAGCTTAATATATTAGTGCCTAATGTAACTAACTAAACGGATCAGTTTCCAGTGTAACTAATCAACTCCTAGTGACTATAGGCTACTTTCTTTTCTTTCCTTTTAAGAAATGCTATGCCAATTTTTATTTTATTTAAATTAGAGGGCAAGGTTTCCATGACCCCCTCCTAATTATTGTGAATTATTTTACTTATATTATATGCATGGTAGAAATTAATTCGAATTCCCTACACCTTAAGCTCACAGTCTAATGATGATGGCTTGAATAAATAAATAAAAAATGTTGCTAGAATTGGGATTTCATTCTAAGAGAATAACCTTAAATATCTGGATTTTAAAAAAATAAAATAATATTATGCAGAAACTTGCAGGAAAATGAGATCACATTGAGTCGTTTTTTAAAGTTGAGTAGACTTCCTGTCTACTCCAACAAAGACACTAGAGGACTTAATCGGTAAGTAAATATTATTCTTATATATTATATATTGCATCTTAAAGATTACGTTCATTTTAGGAAGAACAATATACTCCCTCCAACGAACACTTTAAGTTTGCGAGTCTTTGCTATTTCAAGGCGCCTGAAATCACTAGGCTACATCATATTGTTGTGTCAAGAGTGTCCAGAATATGTTATTTAACCACTTTGTTTATCATTACTTGTATATACGGTATAATTTTCCGATGAACTTGACATGAGTGTAGGCTGTAGCTACGCCCATGTTCAAGACTAATAACTCTCAAGGGTAAAATGGAAGAATAGTATCGATCATTTATGTATTGATTTTGTGAAATGACAAATATTAATGAACATTTATTTTTAGTAAAGACGACATAGAAATAGAGAGGAGGAAATATTGCTTTTAAGTCCTAAGATGGAAATTGTAGGTTCGTTTTGATTTAAGGAATATTATTACTACGTAAGAGCCCTACCAATGGTTAGAAATTCATCATAAGTTTAACATAAACAATTGAGAAAAAAAAAACTATAGTAAGTGATATTATGCTTAGTAGGATATGATGTAATGTAACATGAAAAGTATAGTAAAACATTAACCTTTGACAAATCATTACAACTATTTATAGAACTTTATTCATGATGAAACATTTAATTTTTTTAAAATGGAATAGATAAATGTATTTATGGTAAGCTAGGTGGAGGGGACCAAGGGTGAATGATGCTAGCAGCCCATATTAATAAATGATTATTTTTATAGACATCTACTTAGTTAATTAATCTCCTAAACTTGTTATAGTATATAGTAAATATAAGCAGAATTATTATTCTTCTTACTCAAACAACAGTAATTGTACTTCCAGCAAGAAGAGCAGTACTTTTTCTTGTTGGAGCAGCAAGTGTGAGCTCTAGGTCTGGCAGTGGTGAATCTTGAACTGAAATATCATGACTTGTAAAAGTAGTTGTTGAATTAATAAATGGAAAATTGTTGGAAAATTGTTGACTACTTGACTTTGAATCTTTGCTTGATGAAGTTGTACTGAAATTTATCATGGAAATATTTGTATCATCATCTGGCTGTGACTTGTCACATGAAATATTTGTTTTGATATCCCTTTTATCAAATAGTAACATAGTTGATTTATCCATACCAACCTGATCATCAATACAAAAGAGTGAAAAAAGAAGTTGTAATTACTATCTAGTTGAATTTAAAAGAGAAGCTAAATAAAAAGAATATAGGAAATTATAGATTATTGGAAAATTAGAGTTGTTTAATTTATAAAATCTGAAAAATGGAATTATTCAAATTCAAAGTTTTTCTCTAGCCACCTAGTTTATATTGACCTGAAATTTAGTAGTTTGATTGATTTGACTTCGTACAAGGGTGAAGATTTCCTATGCAAGAAGTATATTTAGGATTTGAATCCAAAAACATTGATTAAATTAAGAGAAAGAGAGAAGTGATGAAAATATCTTCAAATTTGGCGTAAATTCGTTCCTAAATGGCGCCTAATACTTAAAGCACCGATAGATGAATAGATAATTGGGTTAGTTCAATTAGTCAAGGCTGGGGTATTTTAAGAACTAGGCATAGTTCAGATAATTCCCTTCAAATTTAAGATGATTTTCACCACTTCTCTCTTTAAGTTAAAGATGAATAGATATTAATTATGTCACCACGCTTTTTAATGGTCATATTTGAAAAATCAATTTTGCATAATTTTTTTTAACCAATAAATTTGAGGCATAGTAAAAGAAGATAGATTCGATCGATTAAGTACCTTGTCAAAGAGACTCCGTCGACGTTTCTTTATATTAAGACAATTTTGTCGAAGAAAATACTTTTGGGCATGACTCGCAACTTGTGTTGGTGTTCTTGTGGTGACAAAGTTCCTAGAAATGCCTCTCCAGTCTCCTTTACCAAGTTTTTCCAATCCAACTAGAAATATCCTGTGTTCTTCCTCTGTCCATGCAACTCCTAAACCAAATTTCCACAAAATCTCTTACTTGGAAAATGTTTAATCTATTAAACTAGTATAAAAGTAAACCAACCTACTCTATTGAATCATAGTAATTTGAAAAGTAAGAAATAAATAGTATTTGTTTAAAACAGTCAAAAGTGATGGTACAAAAGATATTTATTCAATCATTATCACTTATAAATTAGGAAACTCTACTAATCGATCCATAATAGTAGATTGTTGGAACTTTTTGCCTAATTCAAAATAGGTGATTATTCAAAGTAGAAGAAAATTATTGGGATATAACTAATGTACTACTCATTCGATTTCTATTTACATGTCGTCCTTATTAAAAATAGATGTTTCGTATTTGTCATTTCACAAAATCAATACATAAATAACACTATTCTTTCTATTTTATCCTTGAGAGTTATTAGCCTTGAAATTATGAATTTGATCAACATTGGAAAACTAAATTATTAATTCAGGTTCATTGGTCAGTTTAATTAATCAAAATGAATTAATTTATGTTTATTTATTGAAAACTTGGCTTTAAGAGAATATTAAATAAGGGCAAGATAGTAAACTTACCTAGTTTCTTAAATATAAAATAATGACATATAAATAGAAACGGAGAAAGTATTATTGGATGAACTACATTAATAATATGACAATTCTTTTTTATATCTTCCATTCGTCTTTAATTAACGTTCTATTTGAGGAGCCAGGCACGATTCCCACTAGGTCATTTGCCAATTTTTTAAAAAAACAATCAGCAATTTATCACGTGTCACTTGATAGTATTTCCTTTAATATGTGTTGATTTTAATAATATGATTTAGTACTCTTTATAGTATATACTAGTATTTATTTATCATTTTACTAGTGCTGGTATTACTTGTTCTGTTCATACAAACTTCAATTGAAGAAAGAAGCCACATAACCAAGTTGCAACTCTACTAATAACAGTACAAAACTATTGTTTTTTTAATTGAGAGTTCATTACATATGGTCATTTTTTACCATTTTCTTCCACAAAGAAAATTGTAATCAAGAGGATAAAAAAGTAGTATTTGAGATAATAACTATTATTTGATTGATCATACGAGAAATCAATTTCTTAAATTGACTTTTGATTTAAAAGAAAAAAACATTAACATGTGAGGACTTATGTAATTCCTCTCTCATTAGAAAGAAAGAAGAAATACCTAAACATCAGATCTATATACTAGTGACAGACAAAATTTGCACAAAAAAATTATGCTAATCTTATTTAGCTATGAATTAGCAGCGGATTATAAGAAAAATCAATTAGCTAGAAGCTATTTAGCAACGGATCATAAAAAAATTCAATTAGCTGGGGATTACGATAAATTTCATATTTTCTAGTAGCGATGTATATATTTCCAGTTGCAATTCCTCTGACGTTTTACTCATAAATAATAAAACAGAAATTCTAATAATTATATAAAAAATTATTGAAACTCGTGAAAGAAGATCAAGTAATAATTACATGAAAGAAATTTCTCATAAATTAAATCCATATTTCCCTCCAAAAAGAAGACAACGAAAAAGAAACAGAAAAGGAGACCTTAATTAAATCTTTTCATGATTTTCATAATATGAGTTGTACATCTAGAGATAAAAATACTATATAGACCAACCCCAAAATCCAAACCCTATAAGTATTTTGAAATTTAATTTAAAAAGTTTGTGTCTAGATCAATTGTAATGAAATATTTGAAGCAAATTAAACAGGGAAAAAAATAATACATATATTATATAACACTAACCTTTTTTCTTATATGAAGCTCTTCCAACATCAGAAAGATAGCCATTTGAGATGTCACAATAACTAAAATTAGATGCAGCCATTGACGATGAAATTTTTGACGAATTCGAAAGGCAATCAACACTAAAACTCTTCTTTATCCATGAAGAAGAAGAAGATGAAGGTACTTCAAGTTTCACTCCAAAAAGTTTCATCATACCAATAATTTTTGGATCTTCATCATTAATTATTTTTTCATCTTCATTTTTTGTTTTCTCATGAGTTTTGCAAGTTCTTGAATTGTGACCTGCTATACCACAGTGTGAACATTTCCTCCCCATTTATTAGCCTAAAAACAAATCGATCTCAAACCTCAAAATAATTAGGAGAGAGGACAGAGCTTTTATTTTGTATATGAAAATATTTGGTGCATATGTTATTATAATAAATAGAATATGAAGTAGTGGGGAGCTAAATTATGAATTATAAATAGAGTATTTAAATTAACTATTCTTAATTTATTGCATATTTTCCAACCATGGTTTTAATTAATTAAAGAATTAAAACTAGGGTTGACCCTCTTTTACTTTTTCTCTCACTATACTATTACTATAGTCAAGGATAAAAAGCTTGTTTAATAATTAGACTATAGTATATATTATATTATATTATATTAGATTAATCTACTATAGTTAGTACAACTTTTACTAGGGATATTTTTTTTTATGAGAGACGGGTATATGGAGGAAAATACGAGGTTTTGAGTTGATACGCCCTTTTAGTGAAGTTTGAAATAAGATTTCGGTTTTGAAAAATACTCTCTTCGTCTCGTATTTACTTGATTCGTGTTATTCAAATTATATGGTCTAAATTATTTGTCAATTAATAAAATAAGATAAAATTAATTATACATTTTCTATTTTTCCCCTTAAATCAACTCTTTTTGAAAGTATAAATAATGTAAAGTTTCAAAATAAAGTTCCTCTATTGTTAATTTTTATATTGATTTTAATGAATAACACAGATAAAGTGATCAGAAAAAGTTATAGGTCAAATTAATATTTTTTATTTATTTATGATTTCATAATAAGCCTATAAAGAAAAGTGGATAACTAATATGGAACGGATAGAGGATAGAGTAAAATATAAGGAAGGGGATGAATTTTCAAGTTTCAAGAGTACCGTGTAATTTAAAGCATTTAAGTTATATACGATCGATTACTTTTAGTTGTTATGATAAGATTTTATACAACATTTAAAGAAAAAATTATTTTGGAGTTACTACATCCCTTTATTAATTTTTTAATATTTATTTGCCTCTTAATTCTAAAATAATTAATTTTATAAGAAAAATTAAAAAAAAAAATTACTAATTATTTCATGATTATTTAAATTGACAATTATTTTGAAACAAAATATTTTTAGTATACTACATAACAACTTTTGAAACAAAGTACGTACTCACTAGGTAAAACTTTAAACAATTTGGTCAATTATAAAATAAGTGCATATAAATATCAATGATAAACAATAATTGATAATTGACATGCTAAAATAATAGATTAATCTAAGTAACACATACAGTATTTTTTTTTTTTAGAGTACCATATACTGAAAAAGAGATATAAAGGTACCAAAAACATATATTTTCTTGAATAAAGCTTCGGAAGGCTTCTAGAAAGGGTTCAAGTAAATATATTCTTCTTCTTTTTTTAATTTTATTTTATGATAGAAGTAAAAATAGATTGATTAATGTTTGAGCACGTTTAGATGATGCATGGACTAAAAATCATGATTGAGAAAGGCTGGTGGTTGGGAAGAGAGATAACTTAGAGATGAGAGGAGCAAGTGTCTCACATTAGACAACAATCTCTATTTTTTAAAATGAAAAACATGGAATCTTCATCAATTAAAGGAAGAAGATTTTGGCACTTCCAACTATTTTCTTGGGTCGTAGGGCATGTCTGATGAAATTAGAAAAAAAATCTAAATACAAAATTTATTTATTTATTTTTTTAAAAAATTACAAAAAAATCTACTTTACGTGATGTATCAGATAAATACATCACTTTACATGATGTATCGGTCGGATACATCACTTTATGACGTATGGGTACATACACGATGTATTAGGACATTACTTTACGTGATGTATCAGATAAATAACATCACTTTACATGATGTATCGGTCGGATACATCACTTTATGACGTATTGGGACATACACGATGTATTAGGACATTACTTTACGTGATGTATCAGTTGGATACATCATCACTTTACGCAATGTATCGGTCGGATACATCACTTTATGCGATATGTCTGGGCGTACGCGATGTTTCGGGACGTTGAGTGATGTATCCGAAATCGAGACGCGGTGTATCAGGACGTTGAGGGATGTATCCGAAACTGGGACACGATGTATCGGGATGTTTTGGGATGTATCCGGATTCCACCAAATTTAAGGAATTTTTGTAATTTAGAAAAGAGTAGTGATAGGATGTAATTAGCTCTTAACACTATGAGATTTTATAAAAACTACATGAAATTATAATATGAAAATATGAAATGAAGTCAAATTTTTGTTTGGACATGTAATTTGAATTTTTAAGTTGTATTTTTTGTTTATAGACATTAAAAGAATTATAAGCTATGGAAACTATCAAAATTGCTCCACTTCTTTATGGAATCTTATCAAATAAGCAAACGTTCATAGTAAAAATATAATACACTATCACAAAGTCATTCTAAAAAAACTATAGCATTCATTGATCGAATTTTAGTTCAACAAAAAGTAAAATTGAACATGAGTTATAGTGTATACTATTTTTTAATATAATCCTCTCATGTAGTACAGACAAGTTTCTCATGTTGAGCATGCATTTCTCGATCGGATGATCGAGAAGACGAACCAACATTGTTACTTTGAACCTTTGTTTTATTAATAATTATATCATCATGTTCATATTATATGATTATTTCATCACTCTTTGGGTATTTTTACAAAAAATTATGTCGATATAAAAGTGAAGATTTAATTTTTTTTTACAAAATATTAGCTATCACGGACCAATTTTTATACTTGAAAAATGTGAAATCTTGATATGAATTTCTTAAATTAAGATTTCTTTTTAGAGAATTTGAGATCTCATTTCATGAGATGAAATTGCATGTCCAGAAATATTGATTTCATCTCATAATTTCAAAATACGAGATGAAACTACATGTTCAAATACCTACTCAGCACCACTAACATGCATGGGTTAAGAACTTAAAAGATACTTGGCCTCTGAAAAATATTTAAAAGATGTGATGATAAAATTTTCTCTAAACAAATTCTATATTTATAAAAATAAATGGAAAATGCTATTGTGGGAAGGTAAATATTTCTAAATTACTATAATGTTTGATGATGTTGATCAACCAGCGTAATTTAGTTGGAGGCTTAGAAAAAAGTGACTTTGCTTGCTCTTCCATTCAATAATCTTTATGAATTAGCGTCATCACTTTCCACCTTTCATTATCAAAGTTAGATTATTTTAGGCAAAAGTACTCATTACCCCCTGAACTTGAAGCTTTTTATACGGTGTACACCTAAACTAAATTCCGTTTTAATTACCCCCGAACTTGTTTATTCCTCCGTCGCGTACACCTTTTTCGTCCACCTGGCGTAGAAATTGACAACAATCTCTACTAGGCGCGTGAGGAAGTGATTTTTTGCCACATCATAACGCTACATCGATAAAAAAAACCGTAAAATCTTCATTTTTCTTTAATATTTGGCATATTTTAAACGAAAAATAGGGTAAAATGTAAATGAAAAGTAAAGGAAACAAAGATTAACACTTACTTGGTAAGAATTTCAGAAAAATTTGAAATTAATCGACCAACTTCACATCTAGAAAAACCCAAATCCAAAAGGAGTTCCGCGAAATCAGCCCTTATTCAAAAATAACTTTTAAACAATGAATTTTAAATTTAAGAAATTTATTTTTTGCAATATTAATTTATCCAGGTGGCTATTATTTATCCAGGTGGAAATCCACATCACCAATTTAGACAGCTGTCGCGCGCGTGTAGTCCCAACAGGAGTAGGTGGACGAAAAAGGTGTA
>NW_006239261.1:136698-142118 GCF_000226075.1 Solanum tuberosum | reverse complement strand
GTGGACGAAAAAGGTGTACGCGACGGAGGAATAAACAAGTTCGGAGGGGTAATTAAAACGAAATTTAGTTTAGGTGTACATTGTATAAAAAGCTTCAAGTTCAGGGAGGTAATGAGTACTTCTGCCATTATTTTAGTACCACCTTATTATTAATCAAATCCAATATTGTCAAAATCTGAATCTTTTAGTGGTACGAAATTCATATATTTCTTCCAATCAACATTATCATTTACTTTAAATATGATTATTTGGTAGGTAGATCTATATATCCTTTCTATTATAAATTATCATTAATTAAGCATACAACTTTCTTAGTTATTAATTAATAATGTATGGAACTCTTTGGTATGGCTAGACCAATAAATCAAGAGCATGGCACAAGACGACAAAATATAACAAATTTAAGTGAAGTTTATGGAAATTATTATTACCACCTCATAGCATATGGTGCTCCATCATACCATCGACGATAATATTGCTCACCTACTTTATTTGTGCCTAGGACGGATTCAAAATTTCAAAAATATATGTGAATTATTATGAATAAGAGTGTATTTATGTTTTTGAAACTTCTAGGTTCTTATTATTAAATTAAATTTATTACACTTTAAAATTGATAAGTTTATAATTGTTATTATTTTGAATTTAAGTGATTTTTCATATAGTTATATATATAATTTTTTGTGTCGAAAATGTGAAATTAGTTGAAATCATTGACTATATTTGGTATTGGAAGTAAGAAATGATAACAAGAGAACTCTTATCTTATAGATGTATAAAGAAATTTCCTTTCATATCCATGTCCTTCATGAACAAGAAAGAAATGCACATAGACCACAATTGTGTGAATAAAGCTAGCAATAGGTGGGGTTGTAATTGTTCGAAACAAAAATGAAGAGCTAATCAAATTCAATGTCATCGCATCTTTAACAATATTTATATAGAGTGTTGACGTTATATCTATGCATATTATTATTATCGTTAAATATAATATAACAACAATAATATTATTATCGCTAAATCCTTTATTTTTTATACTGTATCACAATGTCATAATCTTAATACTAATTATTAAATAGTGTGTGCCTTTTAATATTTGTCCCCAATGTTCATTACGTTACCAAGTAACATGTAAGCGTGTAAAACATGGAATAAAATATGGTTCAGATTAACAATCCGTGATGTACTGAAACAAATTAAATAAAGATTACTTAAATTAAGAGGACTTTTAATAATTGGTGAGCATAGTTAGAATAATGCTCTACGAATTAATTACTTTTGTGTCATTAAGCGATATGATGAAAATGGCCAGCTTTTGTGTTACGGCTGCGCGCTTTTACTTGCTTTCGAATTCTTTAAGCTTCAAATTTCGAGATTAGTGAAACTCATGTTGTGCTACTCACTTTTTAAACTTAATTAACTGATTTTGAAGATATAATATACTCTATTATAAAGTAGGAAAGACTCAATGACCTCTAATATTTGTGTACGTTTGGCCTTATTATAAGGGGAATCTCTTCTCTTTTTTTTAATGGTCAAATGGATTTATATATATTATAAATAAATTATGATAGACAAACTACTAGTGCATCCATCACATTGTGATGTTTATTAGTAATTGTTTGGGTCACATTCCGACTCTGAAAAAATGTTAACATAATTGTTCGTTACTCTAGTATAAATAGTTCCTAAAATGTCTGCTTCCACCTAATTAATAGTAGGGGAATCTTCATATAAGCCAAACACCATCAAGGTTTCATATGGGTAAATTGTAGGAGAGAGCACTAATAATATTGCAAATGATCAACATGAAATTCTTTGTTTTATTGGATGAAAGACGACTTTTTTTTTTCAAGAACGTTAAACGAGTTTTTTTTAATTCTAATTAAGTATTTTTCTTGTTTTAATTTGTTTGATATACTTTATTTTTTAATTTGTTTAAAAAAGAAGGTGGTCTCTTCTTTTTTTTCTACAATTCTTTAATATCATATGTCATATGGCATGTTTAAAACTATAAAATTAAAAGATATTTTATGTATCTTTAATTTAATATCATAAATTTAAAATATTTTTTTAATTTTTAAAATTATATGTTAAATTAAAATCAGACAAACTATTCAAAATGGATGAAATAGTAAAATTATGAACTTTCGTAGAAGGCGTATGAGATGAAAGTGTGTCCTGCTAAAAAAATTTACACTGTTTTGTTAAATCTTACCGATAGTTTGTTAAATATTGATTGGAGATAAAAAAAAATGCTCACTTTTGACAAGTTTTTAAAATAAAGGCTTATATTTAAGGAACTACTTTTAGAGGTGTGCAAAAATTAATTTAATTGATAAATAAAATTGAAAAAATATTCTTAATATTGGATTATTGAATTAATAGTTTTGTGATTATTCATTTTGGCCTAACAATTCAATTTCCAACTTCAAGGTTTTAATAAATGGTTAAACGATAAAATTACATTAAAGATATATTTTATTTCTAATTATATAATAGTGGCTTTAGATTTTAGACACATACTCTAGTTTTTGTTTTGCATTTTATAATGGGAAAAGGGACAAATATATTCCAAACATTAAAAAATGGTATATGAATACCCTCCGTTATACTATTGAGACACCAGTGTCCCTGCCGTTCAAAAAGTGAAATATTTATATCCTTTACACTAACAGACGGACATGTGGCAACATCTTAAAATTTACCCTATTTTATTTTGTTTTATTTTTCACCTACATAACTAAAAACCCACCCAACTATCTATTTATCTGACCCGAATTAAGCACCTTGACCCAATCTAAAATATCTTTAGAGTGTATTCTTGAAGCCCTCCATCCCGTCATCATCTCTTTTCTTATTCTCAATAATCAAGATCTCATCCATGGTGAAAAATTCACTCCGCTAGAGAAACCCATTTCGTAACACCAGATCCAATTCATTCAGTGGTCGAATAATTGATGACAAATCGAAATTCTCAAATAACACCAAATCCAAGTTACAACACAATCTCAACTGAGATTACAACTGCACAATCTCTTTTCAGCAAATATTTACAGCCCTAAATTAGATATCAAATTTATTTCCAAATTACATTATTTAAGCTGGAAATGTAAAACATTTACACATAAACATATTACACAAGACTCTTTATCAACCAATAACCACATATCAAAATTAAAATCTCAATACTACATCACATAAGAAAATTTCAACAGGATTTAGAGCTCAGATCACATATCATATACTAAGAAACTCATTCGCAACTGGAAAAAAGGAAAGAGAAAAATGATCGGATGCCATCGGAATGGGGTATCGGTAAGATTTTAATTTTAACTTGAAGAAATGAGAATTTTTTGTTTGGAAGAAGATGAGGAAACTAAAGTTTAGTATTGATCAGCTGATGAATCAAATGGTAGCGGTAGAGGTGGTGTAGGATTGATCGAGAATTTGGGAGATTTTGATTTGGGTATATTATTAGGATGTTAGTGAGTGGGTGGGTATAGAATATTTGGGTGGTTTTTTTATTAATCCGGGTGGATTTTTTAATTTTTGGGTTAAATTTGATAAAATATCAAGTAGAAGCACCGGATGATACCACGTGTCCATCCGTTAGTGTGAAGGATATAAATGTTCCACTTTTTAGACGACAGAGACACTAGTGTTCCAATAATATAACAAAGGGTATTCATATACCATTTATGAAAGTTCGAGGTATATTTATCCTTTTTCCCTTTTATAATTGTAGTCTCTTTTTTTCCCTTGAAGTTGTTGGCTTTGTGGGGTTCTACCCATCAGTATAAAGTTTGAACTGACTTAATTTTTCTGTTTGAGAGATTACTATCGTTGCTACTGCATTCAAGTTTGCTACTTAACTAGATTAAAAAAAAACAAGTTTATTTTAGTAATAAGGAATTTGAATTTGCTTTTGCTTGTAATTTCTATAAACTTTTATGTATGAAAGTAGTGCATTTTCTTATCGGTTAAACTGAAATCAAAACACAAACAATTGCTATCATTGCTACTGCATTCAAGTTTTTTTACTTAGCCAGCAAGATAAAATAAGTTTGTTTCAATAATAACATATTTAAATTTTCTTTTTCTTGTAATTTCTGTAGACTTTTATACATAAAATTAGCGTATATATAAAGTATAAATAGATAGAAACAAAAAATTAGAGCACTTTCTTATCAATTAAATAAAAAATCAATAATAAATATCTTATTGGATTGATTATCGATTTAGTATGTTTATAAATTAAAACTTGATAAATCAAATTAGTAATACACAAAATCAGATCAATACACACCTAACTACTTTGAAACTATCTTAAAATAAGAGTATTTTTATTATTATCTCAAAAGTGAGAATTATACCACCTTGACATTATACTTGCACAAATCATTTTCTCGTACTAAACACTTCTTCTTGAATTATTATTATTATATTTTTTAGGTATAGAACTATAGAAACTCTACTTTTTATACTATTTTTTATTATTTTAGAACTGTATAATGAATCTGTCCAACAGACTAGTTACTCCAACCCCATTGTAATCATTCTTCTATGTAACTTTAGAAAATAAATTAGATTGTTAGGAAAATATTTTATCTACATATTAAAACATTATTTTTAGGGTTTTTTCTCTCTTTATAAATAGGGGTAGGGAAGGGAAATAATTAATTACAAGGTGATGAATCAAACTCATATCAACAGAACGAAAATTCAAATAACTAGTTTATTACGCGATTCCTCATTGATTCATTTTCTTTAAATATATTTTCTAAATTATTTATTAGTGATGGGTCCCAAAAGTGAACCCTAAAGATGCTTTTAGATTTTTGCACATTTTACATAAGCTATCGTCATGATTTGTTTCTTCCTGTACGAAGTCAATTGAAATGCAACTAACCAATCTTATCTTCACTTTTTAATTAATGTCAATTATTTTTGCAAATAAGCCGCCACTAACTTTAAATTCCATCGCAAAATTTTAATAATTTAGTTGATTAGTTATCTAAGAACTCATTTTATTTGTGAGGATTCGATTCTCCACATTGTAATTCCTCCTCTTTTCGCCTTTAGCCACCCCCATTTATTATTATTTTTAATTAAAAAAATGTAACGACCGGCTTCCGTCGTTATGGAAAAGCCAACGGAAAATTTTTTTGGGCCGAGGATTTTGATCTAGAATCTATGGTGGAAACAACCCTAATTGGGATAATTGGGATCATGGGTTTGATCTAGCGTTCATAGAATTGTTAGTAATCCGAGTAATTAGTGATTGTTTATTGATTCCCGTGTTATTATGATTGTTTGTAGACCAAGAACAAGCGGAAGGAATCCGAAAAGGGAAGGATCAAGTTTCTTAGGGTTTCAAGCTTGTTTCGAGGTAGGTGATGGTTGTGATTCTATGATTG
>NW_006239261.1:132988-136338 GCF_000226075.1 Solanum tuberosum | reverse complement strand
GCTACTGACAGACCTCGCTTAGGAGATCAGTGATCGTCGCTTCGAATTCAAGGGTGGGTTAGTTCTTTCGGGAAGCCATGGGTTCTCTTTCGTTTATGTCCACCATTTCGAACTTAGACTTTTCTAGTTAGTTGATTAGTTCATTAGTTGGGATTGTATCCCTTCTTGTTTAAACATGTTGAACTTTAGATGTTTTGGTACATTGACTTTCAGGTTCTAGGTGTATTTTCCGCAATGTTAGTTGTTAGATCTTTTGTTTGAAGTTTATGGGAACTTCAGTTTTAGCTATTATTCATGTTTTCATAACCTTAAATGCTTTAGTTTTTGGTTTAGTTGCTTGGTTTGGATTGTAGTAGTGGTTCTCCTTCCGGAGGGTTAGTGTGGGTGCCAATCACGACGGTCTGGGTCGTGATAAAGTTGATATCAGAGCCTAGATTCGTTGATCTCGATGTACCAAAATGAGTCTAGTAGAGTCTTGCGGAACGGTATGGGGACGCCTTTACTTTTCTTCGAGAGTCTATAGGACTTTAGGAAATCTCTTTGTTTTCTCTTGTCTTCTTTTGTGCTATGACTTGATTCCAATTGATATCTGACGATTCAAATTGGTATCCAACCTCCTTCACTCTTCTGTCCGCAGATGGTTAACACTAGATTCAACGGCGTCAGGCCCGTAGCTCCCGCCAATGCTCCAGTTGAGGAATCTGCAATGAGAGGTCGCGGTCGAGGTAGGGGTAGAGGAAGAGCTAGGGGTAGAGATCGTGGAAGAGTAGCTCCTGCTAGTAATTGAGCTCATGTTGAGAAAACTTATGTGAATGAGAACCCTCTTGCGCATCATGAAGGGATAGAGGAGAATGTTGATGTTGAGGATGTGGGACAAGAAAAAGAGAGGCAAGTTGAGACTATCGATGTTCCTCCCATAGACCCAGTGTTAGCTCGACAAATCATGTCATTCTTGAAAGAGTTGGTTGGTCCTGGAGTGCTTCCTTCTGTTCAAGCAACTCAAGCTCCCATTAATTCCCCTGTTGCTAGCACTGCACCCAAGACAGGTGGAACGGGAGGTAACAATGCTTTCTTTCGTCCTTTATTGGGTTCTGTTATGACTGGTAATGAGCATGAAATGTTGACTAAGTTTTTGAAGCTAAAGTCTCATGTGTTTCTTGGTTCTGAGAAGGAGGATGCTTATGAGCTCATCTTAGATTGCTATGAGAGGCTTTATAAGTTGGGAATTGTCCATCAGCATGGGGTTAAGTTTGTGTCCTTTCAACTTCAAGGTGAGGCTAAGCAGTGGTGGAGAGCTTATATGGAATGCAAATCTTCTACTTTACCTCCACTTACTTGGACCCAATTTCATGCTATGTTTTTGGAGAAATCTGTGCCTAGGACTTTGAGGAATCGCAAGAAGGATGAGTTCATGGCTTTGGAGAAAGGTAGTATGACTGTGGCTGCTTATGAGGCCAAGTTCCATGCTTTGTCTAGATATACTACTCAACTTGTGACTACTGAGGAAGAGAGAATTCAGTTATTTATTAGGGGACTAAATTCTGAGTTGCAAGTATTATCTGTTCATATGACTTCTGCAGGGAGGAGCTTCAATGAGGTAACAGACTATGTTAAGAAAGTGAAGGAGGTGAGTCGAGACGGTCAGGCTAAGGCATTGGCAAAAAGGACCAAGAATTTAGGCAACTTTCAAGGTTCTTATTCCAGGGGTTCAGGGAGGCCAATGCATGCAGCCAAGCCAATTCAATCCGCTATGCCCGCCTCTACAAGTAATTACTCGAGAACTTCACCTCATAATTTAATTCAGGATAGCCAGGGAGTCGCACCTTCAACGGGCAACATGCCATCTTTTGATAGTACATGCTACAACTGTGGTGAACCTAGGCATATGAAGAGAGATTGTCCCTACCCACGTGTGTTAGACTCCGCGCAGCAGCAGTCTAGAGCAGTGGTACCCGCGGGAAATGGTAATAATGGTCGAGGGTGTCTACAAGGTGGGCAAGGAGGTAATAAATGAGGTCGTGGAGGTAGAGGAAATGATAATATAGGTAGGGGTAATGTGCAACCAGGCAGAGAAGTGGCTCGTCAAGATGATAGGGCTCAGTGTTATGCCTTTCGGGCAAGAATGAGGCAGAGGCGTCTGACGCGGTGATCACAGGTACTATTCTTGTCTGTGACCGGATGGCTAATATGTTAGTTGATTCGTGTTCTACTTATTCATATGTATCCGTGAGATTTGCCTCAAAGTTTGATATGATTTGTGATATACTTGATGCCCCTATCCATGTTTCTACCCAATTGGAGAGTCAGTCATAGTCACACATGTCTATCGTGCTTGTCCTATTTTGTTTATGGGTTTTCAGACCTGGGCTGATTTGGTGATTTTGGATATGACTAATTTTGATATAATCTTAGTCATGACTTGATTGTCCCTTTATTATGATGTGCTTAATTGTAATACTAAGTGTGTAACTCTAGAAATTCCTGGAAGGGAAAAATTAGTGTGGGAAGGGGTGTACAAGCCTAAGGAAGCTAAGATCATATCTTTTATTCGGGCTAGGAAATTGATAGGTCAAGGTTATTTGGCTTATTTGGCTCATATTCGGGATGTTGAGGTTGAGACTCCATCTATTGAGTCTATTCCTGTGGTATCAGAATTTAGAGAAGCATTCCCTAATGACTTGCCTGGTATGCCTCCGGATAGAGATATAGACTTCTGCATTGATTTAGAACCTAGTACTCGTCCCATTTCTAACCCTCCATATCACATGGCTCTAACAGAATTAAGAGAGCTTAAGGCTCAAATCCAAGAGCTTCTTGATAAGAGATTTATTCGTCCTAGTGCTTCCCCATGGGGTGCTCCAGTTTTGTTTGTTAAGAAAAAGAATGGTAGTATGAGAATGTGTATAGATTACCGGCAATTGAATAGGGTCACTATTCGAAACAAGTATCCTCTTCCTCGAATAGATGATCTTTTTGACCAATTGCAAGGGGCGTCAGTTTTCTCTAAGATTGATCTAAGGTCTGACTACTATCAATTGAAAATTAGACCTAAGGATGTGCCCAAGACGGCGTTTAGAACCCGTTATGGGCACTATGAATTTCTAGTTATGTCTTTTGGTTTGACTAATGCGCCTGCAACTTTCATGAGTTTGATGAATGGGGAGTTCAAACCATTTCTTGACTCGTTTGTTATAGTCTTTATTGATGATATTTTGGTCTATTCGAAAAGTGAGGAAGAGCATGCCGACCATCTTCACATTGGTTTAGGTGTTCTTGGGAAACAAAGGTTGTATGCTAAGTTTTCTAAGTGTGAATTTTGGTTGACTTCGGTTGCATTTTTGGGACATGTA
>NW_006239261.1:111814-132802 GCF_000226075.1 Solanum tuberosum | reverse complement strand
AAGCTTTATGCTAAATTTTCTAAGTGTGAATTTTGGTTGACTTCGGTTGCATTTCTGGGACATGTAGTTTCGAAAGAAGGAGTAATGGTAGATCCTCCAAAGATTGAGGCGGTTAAGAATTGGGTTCGACTAAGTTATGTGACTGAAGTTAGGAGTTTTGTGGGGATCGCTAGCTACTATCATCGATTTGTGAAGAACTTTGCTTTTATTGCCACTCACTTGAAAAATTTGACCAAAAAAGAGATACCATTTGAATGGACTGAAAAATGTGAGGATAGCTTTCAAAACATTAAGACTCTTTTGACCACCGCACATATTCTAGCATTACCGATTGAAGGTAAAGATTTTATTGTTTATTGTAATGCTTCACATTCTGGTTTGGGTGATGTGTTGATGCAAGATAAGAATGTTATAGGTTATACCTCACGTCAATTGAAGGTGCATGAGAGGAATTATCTAACACATGATTTGAAGTTGGCAGCGGTAGTATTTGCTCTTAAGATCTGGCGGCATTACCTCTATGGTGTTAAGTGTGAAATGTTTATTGATCATAGTAGTTTGCACCATGTGTTCACTCAAAAGGATCTGAATTTGAGACAACGAAGGTGGATGGAGTTACTTAAAGATTATGATGTCACCATTCAATATCATCCGGTAAGGCTAAGCAAACACTGTAAGTTGAAAATCGGTGAGTATATTTAATTTAGCTTGCTTGAGTGTATCCAAGCGGCCTTTGGCTAAGGAAATTCAGACCTTAGAATCTAAGTTCATGCAGTTGGGCATCTCAGAAAGAGGTGGGGTGTTAGCTAGTATTGAAGTAAGGGTCACGTTCATCGAAGAGATCAAGGCCAAGCAATTTGAGGATAAGATTTGGAGGAGCTTAGAAAGAAGACTGTGATTGGTAAGGCACAAGAGACCACTCTTGATGCGGAAGGTGTGCTCGCTTTTAAAGGGAGGATTTGTGTTCCTCGAATTGACGATTTGATTCAAAAGTTATTAATAGAGTCCCATGGTTCGCGATATTCTATTCATCTGGGTGTGACCAAGATGTATCGAGATTTGAAGCCAATTTATTAGTGGACGAACATGAAGAAGGATATAGCGGAGTTTGTGGCTAAGTGTCAAAATTGTCAACAAGTGAAATATGAACATCAAAGGCCTGCAGGTTTGTTTCAAAGAATGTCAATTCCGAAATGGAAGTGGGCAAAGATAGCCATGGATTTTGTGGTTGGTCTTCCCAAAACTTTGGGGAAATTTGATTCTATTTGGGTAGTGGTTGATAGATTGACTAAGTCAGCCCATTTTATTCCAGTAAGAATAGATTATAATGCTGAACAATTGGCTAATGTGTATGTGAAAAAGATAGTGAGGTTGCATGGGGTGCCCCTTTCTATCATCTCAGACCGTGGTACCTAATTCACATCCAAGTTTTGGAAAAAATTGCAGGATGAATTGGGCACACAACTCACTTTTAGTACAGCCTTCCATCCACAGACAGACGGGTAGTCAGAGAGGACTATTCAAGTGTTATAAGACATGTTGAGGGCATGTGTGATTGATTTTGGAGGGCATTGGAATAAGTTCCTACCTTTGTGTGAATTCTCCTATAATAATAGTTATCACTCCAGCATAAATATGACACAATTTGAGGCACTCTATGTGAGGGGATGTAGATCACCCATAGGTTGATTCGAAGCTGGAGATGTGAAACCTTTGGGGGTTGATTTAGTGAAGGATGCTCAAGATAAAGTGAAGAGTATTCAAGCTAAGCTTTTAGCATCCTAGAGTAGACAGAAGAAGTATGCAGCTCATAAGGTAAGAGACATAGCGTTTTAAACCGGTGAGAATGTTCTTCTTAAGGTATCACCCATGAAAGGGGTGATGAGATTCGGCAAGAAAGACAAACTAAGTCTGCGATACATTGGTCCCTTTGAGGTTCTTGAATGTGTAGGACCGGTAGCGTATAGATTGTCTTTACCTCATAATCTATCGGGTGTTCATTCGGTATTTCATGTGTCCATTTTGAAGATATATCATGGTGACGGGGAATATATCATTAAGTGGGACTCAATTGTGCTAGACAAAGACCTTCAATATGATGAGGAACCGATTGCAATTCTTGATCGTGATGTGCGTAAGCTGAGAACCAAGGAGATTAAGTCCGTGAAAGTTCAATAGAAGCAATCGTCCAGTTGAGGAAGCTACTTGGGAAACCGAGAGGGACATGCGAGACAAGTATCCCCAATTGTTCATCGTACTACTTCATTTCTTATTTAGCTTGTTTTCCTAACTTTTATCACTCGAGGACGAGTGATGGGTAAATTGGTATCTATTGTAACGACCGGGTTCCGTCGTTCTAGAAAAGCCAACGGAATTTTTTTTTGGATCGAAAAACTTTTTTGTAGTAACTTAAAATTTCCCAACCAAGTCTAGATTTGGACGAAATTGGAGTAATTGAAGTCTAGGGAAATCTAGTAGCAATTAGGTGATCTAATTATGTTTTTTATTACATGAGTAGTTAGATAAGTCGTTAAGGAATCTTTACAACTTTACAGAATTGAATTCGGGTGAGTAGAACTCCTGGAATCGATCTTAGTGTGAACGGTATTTTCTGAGCGTCGTTGGTTAAATGTGTGATGTGAAATGGGGGTCTTGGAATTATTAAAATAGCTTACTGTTTTTGGCGGTGGTTTTAGTCGCTTTGGCGATGCCGTTGCAGCGGAGTGAGGGCCGCTGTGGCGGGCCAGACGCGACTTAAAGTTGTAAATAAACCCCAAAATGACTTTATTCTGTACTTTTCGACTTTGAGAGCTAGGAGACGACCCCATACGAGTTCTTGACCATTTTCACCATTCTTGAGGCTAAATGTAAGATTTTAACTCATCAAATCCGTTTTTCAATTCGTAGAATGTAATCTAATGGGTAAATATCGATGGGGGAGGGTTTTGATCTAGAATATATGGTGGAAACAACCCTAATTGGGATCATGGGTTTGCTGTAGGGTTCATATAGAATTGTTAGTAATCCGGATAATTAGTGATTGTTTATTGATTCTCGTGTTATTATGATTGTTTGTAGACTAAGAACCAGCGGAACGAATCCGGAAAGGGAAGGATCAAGTTTCTTAGGGTTTCAAGCTTGTTTCGAAGTAGGTGATGGTTGTGATTCTATGATTGTGTGATGTATGTTTGTTCTTGCTTCATTATGATACATGAATGTTGCATTATTGATCACACTTATTGTAAATAAGATAGATGAATGATGGTTGCCATGAAATCATGACTTAAATGTATGATCTTGAGGATATACTTGTGATTGTGATTGTGGTGTGTTGAATGGATCGGTTGCCACGTTCCGGCATAACTAACTTGGATCGGTTGCCACATTCCAGCATAGTTATAGGATCGGTTGCCACGTTCCGGTATGCTAACTGTTTTGGGTTTGGGTTCCATGAGAGGACCAATGACTTGTCATAATTGTGTATTTGAGAAATGTGAAGTTGTTCGTTGTTCGTAAATGTTGATAATATTGTATATGTTCGATATATGCATGTGATTATATTGTTGCATAGACTTATGTATGTTTCACTTAGTGGGATATCCGCGTGATCCTACCAGTACAGTGTGATTGTGTACTGATACTACACTTGCTCTTATTTTTGTTGAGTACAAGACATCTTCCGGCGGCTATTGACAGACCTTGCTTGGGAGATCAGTGATCGTCGCTTCGAATTCAAGGGTGAGCCAGTTCTTCCGGGCTGCCATGGGTTTTCTTTCGTCTATGTCCACCATTTCAGACTTAGACTTTTCTAGTTAGTTGATTAGTTCATTAGTTGGGATTGTATCCCTTCTTGTTTAGACTTGTTGAACTTTAGATGTTTTGGTACATTGACTTTCAGGTTCTTAGGTGTATTTTCCGCAATGTTAGTTGTTAGATCTTTTGTTTGAAGTTTATGGGAACTTCAGTTTTAGCTATTATTCTTGTTTTTGTATCCTTAAATGCTTTAGTTTTTTGTTTAGTTGTTTGGTTTGGGTTGTAGTAGTAGTTCTCCCACCGGAAGATTAGTGTGGGTGCCAATCACGACGGTATGGGTCGTGACAAAAAAAAACCTTTAAATTCAGTCACTTTGTAAGAGTTGAAGATCTATTCAATATGGTGTAAAAATATATAATTGAGTAGTAGTTCATTACATAAAATTATTTATAACTTTCTACAATAAATGTTAATCTACATATATAATTTTTTTTTTTTTTTTTTTTTATTATCATAAGTTAAATTAGTTGATAGTGTAAAATACTTTTATATTAGTATAACTAAATTTCAGAGAAAAAGAAATAGCTAGTAACAATAAATATATCTTTTATTACTATTGGTCAATTTCTCCCATTTTCCCAATATTATTTTTAACGTGTTTGTTGTGGTAGAAGAGTTGAATTAAAAGGAAAAGATTTTTCATGTGATGATTAATTCCAACCATGGGCATATTTTAAGCCGCAAGAAAAGCAGAAAATAGAGAATAAGTGCGTAAATATTGTGTATATTACTCTTCCTAGCTAATTGATTGTTTCAATGTCAATTTATTCGTTATACATATTACTTTCACTAGTAACCAATATTTGGAACCATCTGTCACACTCACATAAACACACAAAAAACATGTTTTATTCACCATTGCGGAAAAAGATCGAGAGGTGAATTTGATGGTTATCACTTTAAAATAGGAATGTTACGAGAGATCTTTCTTCACGTTTAGCTTTATAATATTGGTATTCTGTGTTTTACAATATTTTGTTATCTTTTTATTTTAATTTTGTTTTAACAGTATTTTTTACTTTGTTAATATATCCATCTATTTATTTATCTATATATTATAAATGTATAAATATAAATAATTTTTGCTAAATATTGATTGATAATAATATCCTTCAAATATTTATCAATTTTATACCTCTTAAAAGGTTAATTTATTCTTACATTATTAATATACAAAATTGTAAGAATCAGTCATTAGGGAATTAGAATTAGAGTCAATTTGGTAGAAAAGAATTCTTTTATTGAATTTGATCATAATTCACACGTTTTTTTTCTTTCATCACAAGCACTCTTCCATCCAATAAAATAAATTAATATATTTTTTATTCATGTTAAGAATTACCCTAGTTCATGTAGCAAGTATTTTTTATTTGGTAGCAAAGCTAATATTCTTTTACTAATTTTATGGAGAATCTAACACCATCTATTCTTTGTTTATTTTGTAGCAAATCTAAAAAATTGTACTGTTGATTTTTATTTTGTTGTGCTCTTTTTTTTTCCTTGGGTGGCTTTAATCTTGTAATCCAACAGGAAAACCAACTATTGGTACTAGGGTTATATTGGGAATTATCATTAAAACACCTAATATACCAACATAATGACTGATTTGTGCAAATATCTATTTCCTCGATTTTATATTACGTGACCTTGTTCACTTGATACGCTCCTTAAGAAAAATTTAATTAGAAGTATATTTTACTAAATTAATCTTATTAATGATACTTTAAAATTTTAAATTTGATACGAATATTTATGTGTTATTAAATATTAAGGGTAATATGGTAAATTTTTTATATATTTTGATAATAAGTTGGATATATAACTCTTGTTTTAATACTTAGTCTTTTAATTATTATTTTTCACAAATCTAATTTGTATCCCATTAAAGCAAAAGGACCAATTATCCAAGCAAAAATTTAGAGGCAAGAAATAATAATTGCAGACGAGTAAGTAAAAAAAAATTAAACTATTTAATTGCATCTTATATAACTAACTAACAATGTATGGGAATGTTTACTTATTTCCTGCAACTAATATGTACATAGTCACAACTTCATCTATATTTTGAATTTCGAATAAGACACACGGTACCTTCAAATTAAATTTAAAATTTTAGCGATACATTTAAATTTAACTAAGGTTTTATTTTTTCTTCCCTCCAAACTTCTTTATTTATATTATTGTGCTTCTTTTATGGTGATATGGAACCAAGACCCAATTCAAGTATTGTCGGTAATATACTAGCGTCATATGCATAAATAATTTTTTTTACTTTATTTGTTTTTTTATTGTTTTTTTTTTCATATTTCTTTGCCTTGTATTTAAACTAAGTTAATACTCGTAATTTTTTTTAAAACAAATTGTCTTGTATTTAAACCTGTTCCCCATTTTTAAAATCATTATTCATTGTTTTTTCTCCTTTTTCATATTGCTTTTATTTTTTTCTTTTTTTAAAAAAAAAATTTGATTTTAAATTTAATTTCAAAGATCTTGTATATAAAATAACTTAATTTTGGACGGATATCAAAATAAGTTAAGAAAATAACATTAAAAAATTTTCTAAATGTCCAATTAAAAAAGGACATATGTCAATATCAATTAAATTTTCTCATGTTTTTGTCTCTCGCTTGCTTAAAAAAAAAGTGAGCATATTTTCTATGTCACGTCAGTACAAAAAGGAGCAAAAATAAAATTAAAAAATGATTAAGGATGATAAGGGGACCCTAGTTAGGCGTGTTGCTAAAGTTTTAAATATAGCTCGAGGGAGGAAGGATATTTGTGCATTATCCCTTTATTTCTAACAACTATTTGCAAATCACGGGTTATAATTAGGGAAACTTATATAAATTCCACTTGTTTAGGAGCCAATTAATTAGATACACTTTTATTTGTAATATTATGTATCTTATCAGATTTTGGTGCCTCTAGATATATCCAGATATATGTATTTCTGATACATGATGTCAAAATTAGGTGTAATTTGTTCTAGATACATTGTATCCAAGTGGATACGCATGTATCTGGGATGCATAACAAATTTCGTTCGCCTCCCTTGCCTCTCTCCCATCTCGCTCGCCACTCTCTCATGCATCTTGTATTCCCAATACATGCGAGTCACACCAGATACATACATATACATGTATCTAGTGTGATTTGTATACGAATCTCGCTCGCCTCCCTTCACAATCTTGGTCGCCTCTTTCCTATCTGGTAGCAAAAATATTTGTATCTAAATGTATTTTCTTTAATATATGATAGAAAACTCTTAATTAATGATAAGATACGTAATATTTTGAAAGTATAGATATTAAAAATATACATGATGATAATGAAGTATGTCTCTGTAGTTTTTCCTAATAATTATAAGAAAATGAGTTGTATATCAACATTTGCATTTTTAAAAAAGGTGGTAACGTACTAAAAAGTTAAAAGATCTTTGTGAAATAGACAAATAGTTAAACAAACAAAAAATTACCTCCCAGCGAGTCACCAATAATTTGATTTTTTTTTCCACCTCATCTAATCCTATTAGAAGGATCCATAGTAATTAGACTTATTGTTTAGTGATATAATTACTTGAAAGTATAATTGACCTAAATATATTATCAAAATGAGTGAATATTTTAAACTTAGAACAATTTCTCACACACACACACCTCTCTCTCTCTCTCTCTCTCTCTCTCTCTATATTTATATATAGTTTACAATAAATATAATTATTTTTTTGGGAAAAATACACTTAGTGGACACAAAAACCAAACTAATTATCCGCCAATAGCCCATCCCTAATTAACTCATTTTATGTCATGTCTCCCAAAATAATTACCTAGTGTGCTCTCTTCCTAGCCTAGGTCCAATTCGTCTTCAGTTTGTTTGGTACCATCACTATTCACTATATATGATGGTATCATTCAGTATTTGTGCAATTTTTTTTTAATGTCTGTTATGGTATCATTGAGGATTTTAGAAGTGTCTCATTAAGGATTGATGATTGATTTGGTAAACAGTAGTTGCTCCTCAATTATACAATTTCAATATCATGATAATATATGAATATATTATGATAGTATCATTCATGTATCATCGAATGACTTAGGAAAATCTTTATGATATCATCAATATATATATATATATTATTTTTTTAAACATAAACCTTGGTCCAGATTGAACCTTTTAAATGAAAGCAAAGGTCAAAATACAAAGTCACATGCTCAGTACCGTCTCAGCAAAGAAGACAAAATAAACAACAAGCCCAAAAAAAGATCGGTCCACAATAAATGTCAAGACACTTTCATTTTCAGCTTGGAACTTGAGAGTGGCATCTGTGGTATCTTCTATGGCATATATACTATGATGATATCATTCAATATTTATGTAACTTTTTCTAAATACCTAGTTGTTCCTTAATGATATCATAACAATATGTCATCATATGTACTGTTATGGTATCATTGAGGATTTAGAAGTTCCTTAAGAATTGAGGATTGACTTTGTGAAATAGTGGTTGTAAGCGATTACCACTTGATAAGAAGTAATTTCAGGTTCTTCTTCTTCTTCAACTCAATGTAGACTATATCATTAGATATTTTCAATGGCAAAAATTGAATACTTGATTTCGATGTTTTCAGAAGCAATAATTTTGAGTTGATTTGAGATTTGTGTGACTAAATTTTTGTAATTAAATGTAGATTCTACTATTATTGTCTTAACATCCGAATTGATATATTGCTATCCTGAATTTCAACTTTCATGATGTTGTAGGATAATCGCAATTTCCTCCACTGATAGAATGTTGCGGAATGGATTGTTGATTTGAATTGGGGAAAAAGGAGAACTGGGGAAGGGAGCAGAGTTTTTCTTTTTTGGATTGCTGAAAGAAGAGAAGTCTATTGTGTATTTATTTTGCTGCTATTGGGTATGGACTTAATTTATTTTTCTTTCATAAAAAGTAGCCCAAGAATGGATTAAAAATCCTGAGATTGAACCACAGAAAAACTGTGGTTAAATGGGAGAAAAATCGTGGATAAAGTTGCATTCCTTTTTGTTGTGAATATCACTACTATATACACGACTTCTCAAGGTATTTCTCACATTAAAAACAATGGAAACAACGTGATGGAGCAATTTTCTACATTTTTCATACATGTGATAAAAAAGTTTCAACAAAAAGAAATGTTATACATGTTATGTATCGATATTGTGTAAATAGTCATGCAATATATCAATATTATAAACATAATGTATAATTATATATATGATGTATATCTATGTATCAAAAATGTATACACATCCATATGCATTGTTTATACAATACACATACATTATAAATAGATTATGTAATGTATCAATATGCATAAACATGTATATATGACATACAATGTATATATCGATATTGTACAATAAAAAAATGGCAGCTTGTGTATATAATGTATTGATAGTATATATAATGTATAATTATTTATTAACGATTATAAAATAATGTCATATTTAAAAGATGAAAATTCTTTTAAGTCACTCTAATAAAGTCATAACAGTTATGGATTGTTGGTGTTTCACTAAAAGGTGAAATTCTTTGATACACTTTTTGTATCCTACAGAATAAATAATAGTACAACTTAATAACTATTTAAATTAATATTCTTTTCAATTTAACCACTTATAAAATTTGGAAGCTTTCTCTTATAATGATTATATTAGACTATAACAACTTAAAATTGAGCTTCAAAAAAATTTCTATAAAAAATTATGAAACTTTTTGTCAATAGCAAAGCTATATAAAAATCAAAATCAAAATTTATTAAAAACTCAAACAACAATTTCATCATCTTCATATTTTTAACTTTGGAGAAGAAAAAAAAAAGAAAAAGAAGAGAAAGGATTGAAGAAAAAGAACAAGATGGTTTAATTTGGAGAAGAAATCATTCATGGAAGAGAAGAAGAAGGGAAAGAAAGAAAAGAAGAAAGAGGGAAGGGAAACCAACAATATAACTAATTAATGTAATAAACCAATGGGTTTTTTTAAAAGTAGACTAATTTGAGTGTAAATAAATTTGATGGGTTGACATTTTGCCCAATTTTTTCAGTAAACTTTAAAAAATTTAGCTACTAACCTACTATTTTTTCTCTCTCCTCCCACATTTCATTGATCTTTCAAATTTTCAAATGTGATTTTATTATTACATAAATTTGTTGATAGCTAAGTCAATGGTAATTTCTCCGATTATGATGGTTATTGCAGCGATTAATAGCGATAATTAACTACTTTGTTTGCTCCAATTGTTTGGGGTGCAATAAATGGTCTCATATGTATACATAGCTTAGTAATTGATAGTAGCTCCTGATTTGAAAAAAATACATATTATATCATTGTTTATCTCTGTTATTGAAGTTACTATGAAGTACACTTAACATTTTATTGGAGCTATAGACAACCATTGTTGAAGCTTGAAGGTTCAAGATTTAAAAATCAAATTTCCGCAAATAAACTGCGCTTCGAGTGGATATTGTTGCAAAAGACCAGAAGTCTAAATATAAAATTATTGGTGATTTGGTGCATTTTTAGGTGTTTTTGGATGAATTTGATGCACGGATTCAAGGAACAAGACAATCCGATTTTCTGTAAGAATGTATAATATTGTATATCAATTTTTAAAATATTTTTATATGAAGTAAAAATATGAAATATTTTGTATATAGTGTACCGAATTGTATAATAAGTTAGCTAATGTATATTTCTGAATTTTTTCCTTTAATTCATAAGATATTATTTTTCAAGTTGTTTATTAGTAGTGAAAAAGAGAAAAGTATTTACAGTATAAGATTTCATAATGAAAAAATCATTCAAATATCTAGAGAGATGACTCATCTTTTAAGGTTTTAACAATGTATAATTATGTTAAATTTACATGTGAGGTGGCACATGCAAGTAGTACAATATATGTATTGTTTTATCATAACTATTATTATAAATTATAGTAATTGATAAGAAACAAAAAAAACTAGTTATTATAAAAGCACAAATACAAATGTTGATTGATCAAAGTATATATATATATTTATATATTAAACTCACGATTCTTAACTCTATCTCTATTAAGAACATAATAGTTATTACTAGGGTTAATAGTTAAACTCTTCTGTATGTAAGCCTCTTATATTTATTTTTTTACTAATGAATCATGTGGTCTTGTTAAGATACTTTTGTTCATGTCATTTGATACATCTCAAACTCTTATGTCATCACAAAACAAAGACACAATCACTAAATATTTATCTTGTGTCATAACAAAACAAAGACACAATCACTAAATCTTTACATCAAATACACTAACAAAAACCCACCACAATTATTATGTAAGATACTTTTGTTCATGTCATTTGATACGTACATCTCAAACTCTACACTTTTTTCTTTTGATTGGCATATTTATTCACTAATTAAAGAAGACATATATTTTAAGGTCAATATTTTATATAAATTTTTAGATTAAAAAAATGCAGATGATCAATCGTCTAAATTATGTCAACATAATTCCTCGAATTTAACCACATGGTTAATTTTAAGTTTATCTTTTTATTGAAGGCTTAATCCTCACAACACCCTTCTTAGAAAGTAGTTTGTGAGATTAGGTGCTCTTTAATATGTGAATCCAGAATTAATATAATCATTGTAGATGATCTGGAGAGTATCTAAGAACTTAATTGTTAACAATATCATTGTAAATATTTGATTTAGTTGTTCCTTTTTATTATGACAATTTATATTTAAAAATTATGAAATACTTCAATAGGATCTACATATATTTTAAGAGATCTTTTTTTAGTGGTCTTAATGGTCAAATGCCCTCCTAATCTATTAGTCAATTCTCAACTAAACACTGATACTTCACAGGGGTCCTATTATCCCCCTGAACCTTTTATTTTCAATATTTTGTAACCCTTAAACGCTGATCTATCCAAGAAGATGA
This sequence comes from Solanum tuberosum, assembly GCF_000226075.1. NCBI lineage: Eukaryota > Viridiplantae > Streptophyta > Magnoliopsida > Solanales > Solanaceae > Solanum > Solanum tuberosum. Next base: position 121,022 of record NW_006239261.1, on the reverse strand, counting down.
ATACACCTCCCTTAGGTGCGTAAGGATGTATCTTGATAACGCTCAACTACACTTTCATCCAATTCTAAGTGTAGGCGATCGCTAACAAGTATAAACTCAACTAAGAGTTGGGGTCGATCCCACATGGAGTGATACGGTAAAGAATTCAATTAAGAAGTGACAACGTGTCCTAATCATTTGTAGAAGTAAAGATTTCATAACATGAAAACAAATTACGAAGTTTTAACGATTAATATCAAAGGGGGGGGGGGGTTTAGTAACCAAATTATGACAAAGAATACTTAACACGGGAAGTAAACAATTAGAGATCGGGCCTTAGGAATGTGATCAGTTGAATGCTAATTTCGCGTAATGGGTAATTACTAATTGCTTAAAGTTGTTGACTCTCAATGGATAGGCTAGGTTTTGAATACAATAGTCATCTCTCGATCAACTATTATGTTTCAAGCGAGCTCTCTTGAACCTCGACAAGCTTATCATTACTAAACAACCCAATTCCTTAATTAACTCACTCTTTTAAGGTGGGTTTTCAAAGACGCAATCAAACCCACTTTCTCAAGCTAGATTCTAAAGATGCAATCAATACAACTAACAATCAATCATTCTACTCTATTACTTTCTCAAACAAGTATAGAGAGATAAGCTAGAACTGAATTTGCAACTTCAATTCATCAATTAAAACATGAACAAATAATTGAACCCACTTCAAAACAACATTAAAATCAGCAATTAATAACACCCATTAGCTAATTAATGCATTCAACTACATGATCACAGCCCTAAGGTAAGGGGTTTTAGCTAGGCATAGTGGAAAGCAAGACATCGTTACGAACATAGTTTTCCATCTGAATTGCTAACGATCTGCAATACCCAAATGTTAAAATCGAAGCTAAAATCTTACAATCTCCCAAATTGAAACCCCCAAAAATCTCTAAAAATGTTAAACAATGTAAAAATTGTAAAAACTCTCAAAAAATCATGAATACACCGTGTGGGAACCCTTTTTCCTCCTTCAAAAATTAAATTTATACGTTTTCAAAAACTCAACATGGAGTTAACTCAGTGAAATTAGTCGGGATCGCCGACCCATTCGGCGATGCGCCAAGTTTCTCTTCTTCTTAGTGTTTGGCTTGGCTCCTCAATCAAATTGTTCTAGAACTTTTGACGAGCTTGATCTTGTCCCCAATCCATTCGGCGCGTCACCGAATCAAATATTTGCTCGCCAAATTGTTTTATTACATGGGCTTCTTCGCTGGAGCTGGAGGCTCACTCGCCAAGTGGCTTTTGCGAGCTCCAACTTCTCTTTTCTTTAGGTTTTCCAACTTTTTCGCTCTTTTTTGCATCGTAATGTCCTTGCCTCACTCTTAAGCCTTCATTGTTGCATATCAATATATAACATCAGTTATGAGCATAAAATAGGCATGAGGACACTAAATCATTAAATAATAAGCCATAAATAAGTCGAAATTCTCGACTCATCATATCTAAAACACATTATCTGCATTTTGGAATCCACGTATAAGTCCAAATCAGCATAAAATCAAGCCTTCCAGTTGCAACTTTTATTTCTAAGCCCTTTTTTCTCCCATAAATCTTCCATCTTCTTCCTTTCTTATGCTATTTTAAAAGCTTGAATCTTGGGAACAATTGTCTTCCATTTCAAAGCTTCAATGGTAACTTCCATTTCAAATCTTGAACCTTTAGGATTTGTAATCTTCTCTAACTTTTTTTCGTTTTTAGATTTATGGTTCAAGTTTATTCTCCTCACTCATAAATATAGAATTGCAAGGTCAACGAGATCTAGCAATGGAGTTTGAAATTTCTTCTCCATGTCAATGCCCAAAAATATGTTATTTTCCTCTTCGATTTATAAATATTAACCAAAGTGTATGTACACTCATTCTTTTCACCTTCTTCCAACAAGGAGAATCACAAAAAACATTTTTCTCTTTCACCATTACATCTGACCTTGAAGATTTAGAAAATGTCAATTTTCAAGACCCATTTTTTCATTCAAAGATAGATTTTATTTATTTTTTTAGAAAAATTACATCTCATGATACATAATATTGTTAAAATTATCTAGGTGACGGAGTAAGTAATCTTGAAAAGACCAATTCTTGGGTCACTAACTATGACTATAGGTACTTCTCCGAAAAGAATGAGCTAAGCATAAAGAATTCTTTTAAAAGATAATTTTTAAAATGTAAAATATGTGAATTACTTGCTAAGAACAATGTAGAAGAAGAAGAAAGGTTGATACTCAATTGAAGAGTAGACATGCTGTTGGTTATGTTTATGTTTGGAATTGAGATTTATACCTGATTAAAAGAGTAAAGTAAAAAAAAAAAAAAAGTGGGGTCCATTGTATCTGAAATAAGTAGAAAAATAAAATTGAAGAAAGTGGCCCTGCCTAGCGCGTGTATATATGGGTAATGATAAAAGATGAGCGTTTAAGGGTTACAAAATATCGAAAATAAAAAGTTTAAGGGGGTAATATGACCCTCGTGAAGTTTTGGTATATAGTTGAGAATTGACTAATAGGTTGAGGGGGCATTTGGCTTAATTTAAGCTTTTGGAATGAAGTATGGACATGTTTAAATTTTTTTTTAAGTACTTAATGGACAATGTGGCATGAATGTGAAATTCAATATTATCGGTCACTAATTCGAGAGATTCAAAAAAGTCTAATTAAATATAAATTAGATATTTAATTTCATCTCAATGTTCAAGCACTCTTATTAACTATTCAATCACATAATTTTCTATTTTGTATATGTATAGTCTCATCTAGGCTTAGGTAACTGCGTCAACATGTTACCAAATGTACTTTCTCATAAAAAATATTTGACTTTTTGCGAAAAAAATTAACTTATGTTATTTTAATTTTGTTCATTACTATTTTTGATATTATTATTTCACGATCTAGATATGTTATGAGTGACACTAACCCTTGGTGGGAGAATCAAATTATTACCATCACAGTATCACACCATTCATAAAGCAACTAAAAATAAATAGAATCATGATTTAAAAATAGTCTTTTAATAAAAAAAATTAGTCATAAGTAATTGCAGAAATATTCTCACCCTAGAACTTGAAAGTCATAGTACCAAAACACTATTTGGCTAGATAAGAGGGATGGAACCTCAAAACTCAAAAAACACAAGTAAAAGGTTTAAATATGAAGAGATGGACTAAGAAGAAAAAAGAATCCATGACAGCTCGGAAGAAGTAGCTCACCCTTGCATTCAAATATCATACATCTCACGATTGAGGTCTCAAAGTATCCCCCTCAATATGCCCTATATTCAACAAAAAAAAAAGAGCAAGTGCAATATCAGTTAACAATCATAGTGTACTAGTATTATATGAAATATGAATCAGACAACCACAACTTAGTAAAATAGACGTGTCACGATCTGAGCCTACACCCTGGACGTGGCGAGCACTCGAGAACCATTGTGGTCCCCAAGCGAACCCTCATCCTGGCTGGCTACAAGCGGAAGACTAATTCAAGCATACAAAATCTTAAAAATTGAATAAAAAATTCATGAAACTCAAATAAAAAGCTTTAACTCAAACGATTTACTTTGAACATAGATAGAATATTCAACTAGCCAACAATAGGCAACTCAAGTCTTTAATATATTTAATAAGATAAATAAAACAGACTTCTCAAACACTACTGTCTATCTATGAAGCCTCTAAATGACAAAGATGGAATTCGGGACAATACCCACGACATCCTGACAAAACTAAAAAAGTAATGACATCCTCCGGAAGCAAGAAGGCTCACCATAGCTAATTTGAATTGCATGTGATATCAACAAAGCTCATGTTGATGATTCTGAATACCTGTATCTGTATCATAAAACGTTTCAGGCCAAATAGCTCAGTACATGGAATGTACGAGCATGTAAAGGGAATTCTAAAGCATAGCATAAGCTTGAACTGGTGGAAAAGAAACATACTTACCTCTTCTCAACTCACTCAACTCAACTCAAGGAAATATAGATCAACTCAACTCAAGTAAACATAGGGCTCAACTCAATAACATGATATTCAACTCAGTGAAATAAGACTCAACTCAACAATAAGACACACAACTCTGGATAAATCAATAATAAAAGAGATGCAGTATATGAAAAGCTTTTAAAACAGTAGAAAACAACTCAATGTATTGAAAATGCAATAGTAACTCAGTTTGCATACAATAAAAATAATATAACTCTGTGGGAGATTCTCTAACTGACAACTATCACTCAGAACTGTCCTATACTTTGTCGGGGTATAGAACCTCTCAACTAAGTAGACCCATTAGTCTATGCTAAAAGCATTAAGGAATCATCTAAAAAGTATGACCCTTTCTACCCACGTTGTCTACATGGTTTATAGAGACTTGAGTTATCTGAACTCATCCCCATATCGATGTTCAATACTACTCCCAAAAATATACTCAGCTCATATGTTTAAAAACATAACTCTTTCTGTGGTTTGAGATTATTACTCAAAATCTTTCTCTAAAAAGAGATGTTACTCAAACTGCTCAAAACTCCTTCGGAAATCTCAGTTTCCTTCTCTTTTAAATGTGAAATTATTTACTCTTGGGAATACTTAGTCCTCATATATCATTTTAAAGAAAATGAACCCGACTCTACTCCTTCTCAACTCAAGTACTCAAGTCTTAAAACAAGTTTAGAAAAATTTGTAAAAGACTTCTCAGAATAAAGTTCATGCCGAATTATGGACGTGAACGACTCAATTCAAGGTCTTCAATAACCATACATAAAACTCACTACTCGAGACTCAACAACTCAGAACTTAAGAACTTCAATGGTAATACCCGTTTCAAGAATACTCAACTCATAGGGTTCATGCGGAATTATGGGCATGAGCTACTCAACTCAAGGACTCAAAGATACTTCTCGTCTCCAAACTGCTCGACTTATAGTGTTCATGCGAAATTATGGGCATGAACATCTCAACTCAAGGACTCCATGGGTAATATGTAATAGTCCCATGATTAGGAATAAAATCTAAAAAGGGATTAGGAACTCAATACTCAAGACTTAGAACTTGAAGATACTACTCCTCTCAAAGATGCTCAATTTTTGAAGGTCATGCGGAATTTATGGGCATGAATGACTGGATTCGAAGGTCTAAATAACAATATGGAACTCATGTATACGACTCTTCTCATTATCATACTTACTTCCTCAAAACATAGCTCAAATCGATAGTTGACCTCAAAGGATTCACAATTGAACTCAAAAGCTTTCTTGAACTCTACTCTTAACTCTCTCTTGAATATGAATTATGAATTCAAGAGTTATGGTTCATGATATAATGATCTCGTGATGATAATGTAGATTCATGAATACATTCTCCTCACTCTCATACTCACTTGCTCGAGTCTTGAAACAAGTTATTAGAAATTGTAGAAGACCCCTAAAAAAAACTCAAAGGGACTTTCTCGAAATGTTCGAATGAACTCTCAAGACTTAACTCTTAACTCTACCTTGAATTTAAATTATGAATTCAAAGTTATGATTCATGTTGTGAATGATTTCTAGGTGTTTAGAAGTACTTTAGAGTGTTTAGAATCAATAGGGATTGAAGGTACACTTAAAAGGGACTCAAACGGGACAACCGATGGAAAGGAGTGGGGGTAGGAGACCCTGGTGCGCTGCTGGCGCGGGGCGCCAACCCCTAACTTCAGAGGCAGCAACCTGGCGCATTGCTGGGGCGCCACCCCAGCCCTTCCCCAAAACAATCCGACGAATTTTGTCTCTCGTTTTCTTATCCCAAATCACTTTTAATCGATTTCTGTTCTCAAGTTTTTCTTAGATTAAATTACCCAACCTAAGTACACACTAATCTACTCAAAACACTCACTTTCATCTCTAGAAATCATCAAAACCCCAACAAAACAAGATTTAGAATGAACTTCAAGAACACCTATCAAGAACTTAAATCCTTCAACTTTTGAGAATGAAATTACGCCGAAATTAACATGATTGGCGTGCGGGTGAACGAACCCAACACTATGGAAACTTACATACCTCTTAGGGATCAAACCCATGGCAAAAATCTACAACAACTCTTAAGAATCTCGACGAATCTTGACCTTTTTCCTCTTTTCTCCTCTTTTCTCTTCTTGAACTCTTTTCTAAAAACCCTAGCGTATATTAGGATTAAAAATTGAACCTAATCAGATTAGACCCCTAAAAACTTACTAAAAATGAATTAAATCTGATTGAGTAAGGAAAAGACTAAAATACCCCTTACTATTTTCGGGTAAGTTTCCTTAACTGGACAACCTGACTTCAAAAGGGAATATCTCACTCATCCGACCTCGAAACTTAGCAAACTCGGTGGCGTTGGAAAGATAATTCAAAGACCTTTCATTTGATATCTTATGGGCCACATAACTCATCTTGTACTGAAATGTATGGTCGTTTGAAGTTGACACAAAACTTAACATAACTTAGGAATGACTTGAATGAATTCTCTTTAGTTCTTCTTAGAACTCAAGGTGCTACATCTAGTGACCTCAACACTCAAGAAATTTTAAATTCCTCGGTAAAATCCTACTCACAATGAAGGATGGTTCGAGTCTTAGTTAAAAAAATAATTCTGGGGTGTTACAAGAAAATATATAATTATAAACACAAATACAACATAGCATGAACTCCAATTCCTTACGTACTTGGAGTTGTTATGCACAATAAATATGAACAATCACAGCACAATAAGCCAATTCGATTCTCTCATGGAATATACATGTAAATTGTTAGTATACTGACATAGAATCTGATCCAATCATTAGTATATACCGGTGTGGTCTTAAATGAGTCTAATGATTCACATATATAGTAATATAAAAGAATCAGAATAAAAATTCAAACTCAAGCCTTGGGGGAGAAATTAGAAATTTTCTTCAAAATTGATTTATGGACCGGACCCTAAGGGCATCACATCTCAATTTTCATCCAATATCAACCACAAATTAAACCTCAAATCGCTATGTTACACTTAACCACACCAAACATCATAAATTGAAACACCAATTCCTTAACAAGCTATTTTTGTAAAAGAATACTTAAGTGTGACCGTACTCCACTAATATGACAATGTTGGCCTACGAATTCCCTTGTCTGAGTGATAACGCTTGCCACAATATCACTCAATGCGCAATTGTGCCTGGTGCAGCGCGATCGTGGGGCTACACTTTTGACAACATATGTTTTATAAGGTTCTCATGTGTTTGAAACCACCCAACCCCTCAGATCACCTCCCGAACCATCCCTTTAGTCATAAATTGTAGTATTATAAACTTAGTTTAAAATTCAGATATTAAAAATCAAGAATAGCATTATTACATATATATCTGGTACACAATGGACTAACTAATACAAATTACCATCGTATAAGCAGTGGCGGAGCCAGAAATTTTAATAAGGGGGTTCAAAATCTGAGAAGTAAACACACGAACTAGTGAAAGGGGGCTCGACATCTATTATACATACCTAAAAAATAATGTTAACCATATATAAATAGTAATATTTTTCGCTGAGGGGATTCGGATATATGCTGCCTCCGCCCCTGCGTATAAGGTCCATAATTACGTCCTACTAAATTTTTTTTTTATTGTTGAATTCAAATTGCAAACTTTAATTAAAAGAGACGGATCCTACTTATACCACCATATTATCACTTAATAATAAAAGTGATAAACCTAGCTAGAGCACACCCATCATTGCATAAATTAAACCTTGATCACTTAAATTTATCTATCAAAATAGAGACATAGAAAAACACAACCCCCACCTGCTCCCCTCAAATCCACCCTTGATGCTACAATATTCGAAAGGTCGATATTATATTATAGTCCAACTAGATGAGAATTATACTGCCAAGATTATTGTAAGCATTTTATAGTGGCCACTTGAAGTTGGAATGATTATTGATTCCAATAAGTTGACTCTTGCTGTCCTCATTAAATGCATGGAGGCTTTGACCTTTGGTTTTTGAGCTTATAATAATAGTTAATCCGCCATCGATATTCCTTAGTTGTCCAGAATTATTTTTTATTAATTAATCAGAAGTGTATTTTACTAAATTAATTTTATTTATATATTTTAAAACTCTAAATTTGACTAATATTATTTTAAATAATAATTTAATATTAAGAATAATATGGAAAAAAAAGTAATAAACTCTCTTGCTCTGCTAAATGAACAAGTAAAATGAATTTTTAATGTACGGACCAAGTAAAATGAAATGAGAGAGTAACTTAAATTTATATATAGTAGTAGACATAGTTACTACTCCCTCTGTCCAACCATAGTTATCCATTATTTACACCTTAAGAAACAATAAATAATAAGGATCATATTATTAATGTTTTGGAAAATGTATTAGATATTGAACCGTATTTAATATCAATGGTAAAATAGACACAAAAAGATAAATTATCTCTTGATTTTCCAAATTGAATAAATATTGTTGGATATCTATTTTTAGTATAGTGGACAAGTAAAGATAGAGGAAGTAATTACTTACAATATGGAGTTACACATTAATCCTAGGTTTACTTTAAGATTTGATTTTTGAGTACTTTGAATCGTCTCCTATTTTAATCACTTCTTAGAAGAAAAAAAAACAATTACTATTGTTAGAAAAAAAGATAGTAAGCCATCATCCTGGAAAAATTGAAAGTTTGGCTTTGACCTAATTAGTTGACCGTTTGAATTGAAGTGAACAATAAACGTAGGCAAGTAGAATGCATAGATTAGGCACTCACTTTTCTTTTCCATTAAGGGTGTGTTTGGTATGAAGGAAATTTTCAATTTTCTCATGTTTGGTTGGGTTAAATGTTTTGGAAAATGTTTTCCAAATCAACTCATTTTCCTCAAATTTAAGGAAAATGAATTCCCTTCAAAACTTAAGGAAAACATTTTCCAAAACTCTCTTCCAACTTCAAATTACAATTATTTTTTTGTTGAAAAAATCACTTTATTTTGTCCCTACTCTCAAACTAGCCCCCCAACCCACCCCCCTCAAAATAAAAATAAAATTAAAGGTTGTTTTTAAATTCAATTTTTTTACCCCATCCCCTCCCAAAAAAAAATTAAAAATTATTTTTAAAAGATGTTTCTAATTTCGATTTTTTATTTTTTTACCCCCACCCACTACCCTCACC
>NW_006239261.1:109368-111616 GCF_000226075.1 Solanum tuberosum | reverse complement strand
CCCCCCCCCCCCCCCCCCCCCCCAAAAGAATATTTTAAAGCTTGTTTTAAAAAATATTTTTAACTTCAAAATTTCAATTTTTTACCCCTACCCTCGACCCCCTACCAACCCCCACCCCCCAAAAAAAATTAAGTTTGTTTTTAAAAAATATTTTCACTTTCAAAATTTTCATTTTTCACCCCTACCCTCGACCCCCCAAAAAAATATTTTCACTTTCAAAATCAACTTGTTTTCCAAGAAAACATTTTCTAGGAAAACATTTTCCATGGAAAACATTTTCATTCATACCAAACACACCCTAAATCCTTCTCCATTTGGGGTGTGTTTTGTATGAAGCCGGAAAATGTTTTCCAATTTTCTCATGTTTGGTTGGGTTAAATGTTTTGGAAAATATTTTTTAAATCAACTCATTTTCCTCAAATTTAAGGAAAATGACTTCCCTTCAAAACTTAAGGAAAACATTTTCCAAAACTCTCTTCCAACTTCAAATTAGAGACCATTGTATGGATATTATTGATCTTATTGATATGCATATTGAAGGAATGGTTCATTCTTTAATAGTACAATTAGTTAGGCTCTTTCGTGTAAGTTAGCACAAAATAAACCAAAGAGTTACTAAAGCTTGTTTAGCCGATATGGTGCTCGGAAACAAAAAAAAGACAAATTGTCAAACATCTACTTATTTTGAAAAGTATGGTTTATCACAAGTACAACAACATACTTAAGGTGGAATATACTTCATATTTTTGGCAAAAAATGTAATTTTAAGGAGTAGAAATCAGTGTTTGGCTAATTAAGTTGAAAAAGACTTTTGTCAATATTTGAACAATAATTTGTGTTTTTAGCTTTTGAAAAAAATAGTTTTTGTTATTACTCAAAAAAAATTATTTCTGCCAAAAAACTAATTGGTCAAATACCTTCTCTAAGATGAGCAATTTTTTCTAAAAAAATAAACACGTTGATTTCCAGAAATTAAGTCAAAAGGTTATTAGTTGCAAGGCCACATAATGAATATATATTAGATGTGAGATTATGTATACACATATCTAATCATTTTGCACAACAAATCTCATGATAATCTAGCTATGAGTGGACAAGATACTTGAGACGGCTACTCATAATGATATTATATCAAACGTGAACGTCAAAGTTGAGATAATATGAGATCATCAAATAAAAGTGAAGAAATAAGTGGTTAAAAACGACTTAATATCACAAGTTCCTTAAGGTAAAGTCACAAGTCTCTCAAGGTATTCATATCCATATCTATCCTTATAAATAACCTATCGTTGTCTTTGAAATTTTTAGAGTTTGACAAAAGGATTTTCAAGAGTACACATGCACAAGAAAAAGCTCATTTCTAACAACTCCCTTTTATGGTTTGCAATAAAGTTCTCTTTTGCTATAAATTCAACACTTTCCATACGGAAAAAATATGGAATTAGCTATGGATCGAATTCGTCACTAAAACCACCTAGCCAGCTCAATTTTCTTGTAATCCATCGTTAACCCATGGCAAAATGAAATTAGAATGAAATTTTTATTATTTAGCTACAAAATTTTATCTGTCGTTAATTTCTTGTTTTCTCTCCTTTATATTTATATGGAGAACTCAAAATATTGACAAGGCCTTTGCCTTTTCATTCATATATATAAAGTGGGGACAACATGTAATACCCACACATATATTGAGTTAATATCTCAAAAGGTCACTCAACTTTCAGAATTTATCTAATAAAAAACTTAGATATTTGTATCATTAAAATCACTAAACTTAGACATTTCTATAAAAAAATTCACTCAATCAAATTTATCACTAAAAAAAGGATTGGCATAGCAAAATAAACTATTATTTTTATATCATGTAAATATGAATCCCACAAATAAATAAAATTAAAGAAATCTCATTAAGAACTTTTCACTTCCTCTCACAATTATTTTTTTTAAAGAAAGACAACTAAAATGTATGTCCGAAAATGATTTCAAATTTCAAAACTTATTTATCAACAATTTTGAAAATTAATTTATTCAAGCTCAAACAAATCCAACGTTAGCAAACAGTGGAATTACGAAGGAAAAGTAGATCTTTACCTATTATATATAGCAAGAAACATCTAAATAAATTACACGTCGAAGAACTTAATTAGTAATAATACTTACCTGTTCTATTTTGACATTTGTTTATTGTTTTTCTTCCTGTTTTGGATTTAATTTGTTGTTTTGCTGAAGTACTTGTACTCATTTTTTT
>NW_006239261.1:101555-109060 GCF_000226075.1 Solanum tuberosum | reverse complement strand
CTTTTTTTAGTGATAAATTTGATTGAGTGATTTTATTGATAGAAATGTCTAAGTTTAGTGATTTTATTGATACAAAACAAAGTTCAATGACTTTGCTAGATAAATTCTCAAAGTTGAGTGACCTTTTGAGATATTAACTCCACATATATCTATTGCTTAATACTTATACTTATCATAAGTTTCGCTAGCTAAGGCCTGTGATGTTCTTTTTGTGCAATACATAAATTTAAAGTGTTCCACTCCTTTCATTTATAATAAGAAATAAATATCTTTTCAATTTTCACTAAAAGAAGAAAAGTGTTTCATTAGAAGTTGACGTTAATTAAGAGAATTATCCACTAATTAATTGGCAGATTAGTAGCCATGACACATATCCAATTCGATCTAGTTTAATTTATTCTGCTAATTTACCTCTTACAAACAAATTGTGTGTAATTTATTTGCATCATCTCAAACATTACGTATATTCAATTATTGTTTCAATGTTCTCATGTTGATCACTTTTGTCTATTAATTATTTGTTCGCTAAAAAAAGAATTAAATCAATATTTCACTAAATTTAAAATCATAACGTTGGTCTAATGAATAAAATATGAAATTTTACTCGGAATAAATTGGATATTCTGTAGAATATTCCACCTTAGCTTGTCTACAAAGAGAGAGGTTTCGTTATTGTAACGTTTTACTTAGATTTATTTAGAAAACAAATTTCACTTTTCAAATTATATTTAACTATCTTTTCATGTACGTAATGTACTAGTTGTTGATTTTCATGTTTTCTTTTTTCCAATGCTATTTAAATAACATTTATATATATTTTATAAGCTAATAGGGTGAAGATGTATTCGAGAAATAAGAACCAATTGATACGTACATATTAATTATCTAGGTATTTTTATTTTTACAAAATTCAAATTTGTGGTACGAAAATAAATTTAAAACTTATACATTGACGTTCTAAGAAACTTTTACATCATCAAGTTAAGTTGACACAAGTACAACAACTAGTAGCTCTAAGGGTGTGTTTGGTATGAAGGAAAATGTTTTCCTGGAAAACAAGTTGATTTTTGACTTATTTTCTTATGTTTGGTTGGTGAATAGAAAATATTTTCCGAAAAAGATTTTTAGTGTTTGATTTATTTTTGAGAAATAACTTTTATTTTCTCTAGAGTAGAAAATAATTTTTGAAATTGAAAATATTTTTAAAAAACAAACTTAAATTTTTTTTGGGGTGGGGGTGGTAGGGAGTGGGTGAGGGGGGGTGGTCGAGGGTAGGGCTGAAAAATTGAAATTTTGAAGTTGAAAATATTTTTTAAAAAACAAACTTAAATTTTTAAAAAAAATAAAAAATTGAAATTAGAAATATCTTTTAAAACAATTTTTAATATTTTTTTGGGAGGGGTGGGGGTGGGGTAAAAAAATTAAATTTAAAAACAAGTTTTAAATTATTATTTTTTTGCGGGGGGTGGTTGGGGGGCTGATTTGAGGGTAGGGACAAAATAAATTAATTTTTTTCAACAAAAAAGTAATTTTAATTTGAAGTTGGAAGATAGTTTTGGAAAATGTTTTTCTTAAGTTTTGAAGGGAAGTCATTTTCCTTAAATTTGAGAAAAATGAGTTGATTTGAAAATCATTTAAACCAACCAAACATGAGAAAATTGGAAAATATTTTTCGGAAAATATTTTCCTTCAGACCAAACACACTCTAAATGAGTACCTTGTCCAAATATAAAAATGCAACTCAAATGCTGCCGATTATATCAATATGGAACCATACAAGATCTAAAGCTAAAATAGAAGTAATTAATTACTAATTAACTTGCAAGTTGACAAATATTAAAGGACCATCAACCCAACGAACCAATAATAATTCATTAAATTAAAGAAAAAAAATTGATAGCACTCATCATATAGCTGGCAAACAAGAAAGAGTAATAATGTAACAACCACCAAATTGAAACTAAAAAAAATATATACTACAAACTAACTTAATTTCCAAGTTGCAAGAAAACGATCCTAACCACTAAGAAATACTAGTTATCAAATTGAAAGAGATTTTCCCTTCTTTTCTTTTTTTTTGTATTATTTTTGAAAAAAAATGAAAATATAATTAAGAGACGGAACGATAGATATCACCATCAATCACCAGTACCAGACATCTATGCTCATTCATGACCATGCATAGCCGCCATTGCGACTACGCCAAGCTTCTGTAAGTTCAATTTGACGACTGTATCAGTAAACATTTTGGTATCTTCGCCAGTATTCCCTTGCGGTATATCCACAATATATGACTCCAATACTATAGTGTAAGCTTTCCCATTTTTCTCGAATCCATTCACCGATGTAACGGACTTATAATTATTCAGCCTATGCTCCCCACCTACCACCCTAAAGCTCAGAATATGCTTCTCATCGTCTAGTATCTCTAGTCGCTCTGTGCTTGTCGATGCAGGGATTCCAGACACTACAGATACTTCTCTAATGCTTCCCACTCCACCGTCACCTGCATAGACAAATCCAACTTTCAAATTAAATTCTAATAAGAGGCTTTAGTTTACCCACACAAATTCATCATCAAGCTGGAAATTTTAATAAGAGGCCCTTAGTTTACAGACAAATTCAAGCAAATTTTGAAAAGAGGTCTTATATTTATTTAATTAGCTTTATCCAATCAAATTCATCGTCCAGATCAAATTTTAATAAGAGGCCTTAAATTTATTTAATTAGTTTACCTGTCATCTTGCAGCTCTTGATGAAATGCTTGTACTTCTGGGGATTGTCGAAGCGCCGGACGAACGGCCACACGACGTTTGCGGGTGCTTCGATTCGCTGTGTTATGAGTGAAGTGCAAGTGTTTGATAAATGCTCAAAGGTATGGTAGTTTCGAATCAATGGCTCTAGCTCAATGAATTCTTCTTGTTTAAGCCCTTGAGGAACTTGACAATTAGTACGAGCCATGATTTTGACAGGTTAATTTGGAGGAGAGAATTGTATATTTTCTAGCTTGGTTTCAATTTGAAGAATAAGTAATACTAATAAATTAGAGAAGTCAGCTTTCTTTCATTTGTCTTGGAAATAGAAAAAGAGAGAAAAAAAAGTACTAGTAATGGAGGATATGGGGCTTGGTTTGTTTATTTAGCTTTTCATCTTTTTTCTTATTTGGAATTTTTTGACAAATATGCCCTTGCTTTGCCATATTATAACCAAAACATTTAGAAGTGAGATATTGTCTCTTTCCAAAATAAAGGATTAAAAACAAATGAAGAAGATATATAGTATAGTATGAATTGACCAAGACAAACCTAGATTTAGGAAACGCATAACATGCACACAATTACTATATTTGTTGTTACTATCATGTAAATAATATTTAAAAATTTGGTAAAAGTCTTACCAACTATATATTTTATTAAGATTCCTTACATCTTGCTATTATAAGTAAAGTATTTATAGTGAGGGTGTGGGGTGGATGGTGGGCTTAGATTTTTCTGCTTACTACTTAAGGTACATGACTTTCCTTATTTTAAGCTAGTATTAGCAAATAATTGATAAAGATTAGGCTAATCACACATTTTAAGACGAGATGCGTTAAGAAACTTTTTCTTTTTTGTGCATACACATGAAAAGAATAGACCACATCATAGTGTTTAATGTCTTAATTTAAAAAAAAAAGGTAATTAGCTCAATAATAGAGCGTGTACAGCTACTACTTTACATCCTACGTCTTTAGGCCTTCAAACCATTTACGATTAAGGAATCTTAGTAGCTCACGCTGCAATGAAAATAGTTTTTAGTGGTATAATAATTAATAAATATGCACATTAACAAAAAGTGTTAAAGTCTTTATCCATATTAGTTTTTGCGGCATTTATAAAAATGTTAAACTGTAATCATCACTAGTAACTACCTCTAAATTAAAAGAACATATTTAGCAACAATTAAGTTATTGCCATTAATTGTTATCACTAAAGATCTTGTTTGGTATAGTGTCAATTGATTAGTTACCTAAACTTTCATATATATATATATATTTTTTGTAAGAGTTCAATTTTAGCAATTCTCTCCCCTATTTCTCCTTTCCCTATCCCCCCCATATACTCTCCAAAAAATAAGAGATCATTGTTCATTTCTTAAACCATGATTTAATATCTATGAACATTGAAATAATCTTTCATGATCATTTACAAATTTATTAGATAAAAAAATTAATTTTTTTCTGATTTTTATATATAATATCTTATAAAACTAAATAAAATTTATGAAAAGACTATGAAATCAAATCTCACCGCGCAACCCCCTACAAAATGGTAGATAATGCTACTAGTCTCGTTTGTGAATTAGGTGAAAGAAAAGGGGCAAAGAAGTCAACAAGAAAGAATTAGGGAATAGTCGCCGTGTTTGAAAAGAGGCAATGGTGTTGTAGATTCGTGGATCATGTGAGAACAAACTCTTTGCAGGATTCCACCCCTAGCTCCCACTTCACCTTTTCATATTGCCTCTGCTCTTTACTCATGGGGTCATCACCCACAATAATATATTAACGGGTCGATTGAGAACAAGTTATTTCGACATAAGTTATTTCATTATGTATATGAGATTACTTATAGATCTCATTACTATAATATAAATGGTGGGATAAATAATCCAACGATTACTTAATATCTCCAGCCAAACGCAAGGTAATATATTAATTAATCCTGAAATTATTATACCTTACATCTCAATACATGACTCCTAAGTATTATATTATTACCTATTCTAAAACTTTTAATTATTAAATCCCTATTTATTTGTCTAATATTCTTATGGAGATCTAGATCCTTTTTTTAGAACCCTCCTATAGGTTTCATCCTACTATTGTTCTTCTACAGCCTAATTTGTTTCATGAAAATAGTTTATACATTATTATTTGTCATACTTATTTTATGTGTATGACTAGCTAATTAAATATATGTATTTCGAACGACTTTGGATGACCTTTTAATTGAAAATTTGTAACAAATTAAATGTATCTATATACTTTTAATAGTTTATATAATGTATTACTTCCCAATTTTGTGAAAAACGTGAAATTGAAAATCACGATTGTTGGAGTATTTCAACCTAGGTGTAGAAAAATTTCTGTCTAATATCAAATAAAGCATTAATCTAAATTTATTAGGGCTTGTCTTGATTTTCCTATGGTATTTGGTTTCTCTCACAATTCTATTTTATTCAAAAAGATTTTTTTGGTAGAAAATATAATGTTTTTTTTTATTGGAAGAGAAGTCTTGAAATTCTATAAATGAAAAATCATTTTTTCACACAATAACGTCTACAATTTAGTCGTTCAAATAATTTTAATTAAGAGAAGATTTTTTTCTCTATATATCTCAAAATTAATCAAGATATGCGAAAAATAATATGTTAATTGACATGACGGTTGTGATCGTAGAAGTATGACTCAATTGTCAAAGTTTGTTCTCCTTAATCAGGATATTTGACTCTTACCAACACTTTGTCATATATGGAAATTTTGACCAAGTTCTATATATAATTATTATTCTATAATGACATGTTTCCGTCATTATAGAAAAGCTAACGGGGAAAAATTTTAGGACGGAAAAACTTTTTTGTAGTATCTTGAAATTTTCCAACCTAGTTCAAATTTGGACGAAATCGAAGTCAGTGAGGTCTAGGGAAATCTGGTAACAATTAGGGGATCTAATTATGAATTTGATCGTATGAGGAGATAGCTAAGACGTTAAGGAACCCGTACGACTTTACGGAATTGAATTCGGGTGGGTAGAACTCCCGAAATTGATCTTAGCGTGAACGGTTTTTTCTTAGTGTCGTAGGATGAAGGTGTGTTGTGAAATGGGGGTTTGAAACCCTTAAATCAACTCACTGTTTCCGTGCAACCCGCTGTGGCGCAATTATTCCCGCCAGGGCGGGGCCGCTGTGGCGGGGTGAGGATCGTTGTGGTGGGTCAGTCGCGAATTAAGTCGGAAATAAACCTCAAAATCGTTTTATTCTGCAAGTTTCAACTTTGAGAGCTAGGAGACGACCCCAGGTGCTTTCTTGACAATTTTCCACCATTCTTGAGGCTAAAGGTAAGGTTTTCACTCCCCGAATCCATGTTTCGATCCGTAGAACTTAGTTCATTGGGTAATTATCGATGGAGGAGGGTTTTGACCTGAGAATTAATTATGGTGGAAAAAACTCTAATATGGGTATGGGGATCAAGGGTTGGACCTAGGTTGATATTATTGACTATAATCCGGGTAATTAGGTCTTGTTTATTGATCCTCGCTTTATTATGATTGTTTGTAGACCAAGAACAAGCGGAAAGAATCCGGAAAGGGAAGAATCAAGTTTCTTAGGGGATTCAGGCTTTGTTCGAGGTAGGTCATGGTTGTGATTTCATGATTGTGCGATATATGTTTGTAATTGCTTCATTGTATTGCATGTATATATGTGAATGTTGCATTATTGATCACACCATATGTAAATAAGTATGAACGAATAACTATATGCCATGAATCACCTCTTGATGGTATGATTATGAGAATGTACATTGTGATTGTGATTGTGATTGTGGTATGTTGAATGGATCAAGTGTTACGTTCCAACACACTAACTTAGATCAGGTGCCACGTTCTGGCGCATATCGGGGATCGGGTGTCACGTCCGGCACACTAACTTGGATCGGGTACCACGTACTGGTACACTAACAATTTGAGTTTGGGTTCTATGAGAGGACCATTGACTTGACATATTTGTGTACTCTTGAGAATGTGGAATTGACATGTTTTCTTGAAATGATGACTAATATTGTATATGTTCAATATATGTCTGTTTCATAATGTTGTGGTTATTTGCATGTGTTTCACTTAATGGGATAGCCGCGTGATCCTACAAGTACACTGTGGTTGTGTACTGATACTGCACTTGCTCTTTCTTTGTTGAGTACAGGGCATCTTCAGGCGGCTACTGACATATCTCGCTTAGAAGATCAGTGATCAGTCGAATTCAAGGGTGAACCAATTCTTCCGGGCTGCCATGAGTTCTCTTTCTGTTTATGCCCACATTTTCGGACTTAGACTAGTGCTTTAGATTCCTTGTGTTAGTTGGGGTTGTACCCCTTCTTGTTAGACTTATGGTTCTGGTTGGAGTTTTGGTACATTGACTTTCAGGTTCTAGGTATTATTCCGCATATGTTTTGTTAGACTTTTGTTGGAATTTATGGAAACTCCCTATTTTCCTTGTCCTAGACATTTAGGGTGTGTTTGGTATGAAGGAAAATGTTTTCCGGGAAAACAAGTTGATTTTTGACTTATTTTCTCATGTTTGGTTGGTGAGTAGAAAATATTTTTCGGAATTTTTTTTTAGTGTTTGACTTATGAATGAAAAATATTTTTGAGAAATATCTTTTATTTTAACTAGAGTAGAAAATAATTTTTGAAATTGAAAATACTTTTTAAAAACAAACTTAAATTTTTTTTGGAGGGTGGGGGTTGGTA
>NW_006239261.1:93166-100811 GCF_000226075.1 Solanum tuberosum | reverse complement strand
TATATTGTAGAAACTCAAATTGCTTCTTTATCACACAAAAGGATATTAAAAAACAACTCATATAGTTGCTTTATATCAAAGAAACAACCCAGAATTCTAGATTAAGTTATGTCATTTAATAGTCTCAATTTTTTTTAATATAAGAAAAGAGAAAATAAAAATGTTAGATATTCAAAATTGAGAATAAGAATTTGGATGGATTGAGCTAGACAAAAGCCTGTCTTATTCTAGATCCAAGAGCTGTTGTCTGCTACCCTTGCAAGAAAAACAAAAAACACACAAAAATATTTACCACACAGCCAAGTATAGGAATAATGATTAGAACTATGCAAAGTTTTGATGTGCACTCAATAAAACGTAGTTACATTTTTATTTATGTATAAATACTTATAAGTTTTGAATCTCTACTTTAATTACCAGCCAAAGGATTTAAGAGGTCGTTTGGTAGAGTGTATTAGGAAAAATAACGCATGCATTAGCATTGTGTATTACTAGTACCTTGTTTGGTACTCTTTTCCAATCTTTGTATAACTAATGCTTGCATTAGTTATACACTCTATTGTGTATTAAGGTGTGTATTGCTAATACCATGGATTTCTAGGTATTAGCAATGCAATGGTTTTAATGCATGCATTAGATTAACTAATGACAAAACTACCCTCTAAGCCTAATAATAATAATAATAATAATAATTATAATCATAATAATTATAATAATGATAATTATTATAATAATAATAATTATTATAATAATAATAATATATAATAATAATAATAATTATTGTTATAATAATAATAATTATTATTATTATTATTATAATAATAATAATAATTATCATAATAATTATAATAATGATAATTATTATAATAATAATAATTATTATAATAATAATAATAATAATGTGGGGGTATTTTTGTAAACAAATATTTTTTAATAGTCTTTATACAAGGCTTGCTATTTCCAATACATCAAACCAAACAATGTATAAGAAATAATGCAAGCATAACTAATGCAAGCATTACTAATGCTTGCATTACTAATGCATGCATTACTAATACATTATATTCAGCATTATTCTTATACACTCTACCAAACGACCCCTTAATGTATAGCCCATTGTTGTGGTTCCCAACTCACTATTGAATCCCCTTATCAAACGTTCTGTATCCATCATGATTATGAAAAATGGTTTACTTCAACTAAAGTTACTTATAAACAAACAATTTATCAAAAGATTTATTAGATATACCGTGTAATATTACTTTAAAAAAGTTTATACTTATATCGTCTCTCTCGATCACCAGCATAATCTACGTCTACGTCTACATCTACATCTACATCTACATCTACATCTACACTATCTTAAAAGCATGAATTCCTAGACTGAATGTTGAATTACTATAATACCCTAAATTAAAAATACTCAATTTATTTTATTTATTAATTTAATTAGTTGTTTTATATTAAATGTAGATACCCTTTCATATTAAAGGGTTGTGATTTTCTCAAAGAGGTGTGACTTTTCCAAAGGGTTGCGACTTTTTTGACGGGTTTTGACATTTTTGTTGAGTTGTGACTTTTCCGAACGGTTGTGATTTTTTCAAAGGGTTGTGACTTTTTCGAAGGGTTGTGCCTTTTCCAATGAGTTGTGACTTTTGCAAAAGGTTTTGATTTTTCGATGAGGAGTGACTTTTTCGAAAGGTTGTAACTTTTCTGATAAGGAACAATTAGCACCTACTAATACACTATTTGTTAGCTATAAATAGAGGATTTCCTCTCACTTTTCAACTACGATTTTTTAAAGTTTTCTACTCTTCTTCTTCTTAAAAAATCTCGGGGTTATTTGCAATAGTTGATTGAGTTCAAAATTCAACGAAATTCGAGGTACCACATAAGAAAGAATTGGTGAACAAATTGTAGCAAATTATTCATAAATTCACACTCATATTTCTTCTTCTGATTTCCATGAGTTAACAGTGACGAGATGTTGTGGGAAAGACAATACTAATAAACAAATATGAATAAAGTCACATGATTTGGGTAAGATATTTCTTCTTTGTTTTTTTATTTTTTATTTTTTTACCCTCAAATGAAGCAGTTTCTTTCTGATTTTGCTAAAACAACGTGCATGAACGTAGTCCATTGGATCATTAGTTTTGATGTTAAATCCACTATTTTAAAAATAGATTTTCACTTTTACTTATAATATGATAATATAGACATGATAATAATTATTTTTAATAGATATGTAACTAAAAATGAACAAAGAAAGTAAAGTGTTGGTGACAAGAGATTTTAATCAAATGGAACTCCATAGTGAATATAACATGAACATATATTTTCGTCTTCCTTCTTCATGGTATGTATTGTTCCATATATTTTTTTATTCCCAATTATTTTGTGTTCATTTTAATTTGAGAAAATTTTATGTCACAAGATACACTCCTTGTTAGCTATATAAAAATAGATAAGATAATAGTGATTGATCATAAAATAATCTTAAATCAAATTAAATATTATATAAACAATACTTTAAATTTTATTTATCTATTAATTTGTATTATTGAAAAAGTTTAATATTTTATATCACGATACAACTTCTATTAGATACTAGATATTTTCATAAGACAACAATAATATGATATGTATGCGACATGAAAAAGGAGAAGACTACAATTCTACAAAGATAAGGTAGAAACTTAAAGAAATGAAATATTTTTCACCAAAGGTGATGTTGTTCATACATATTAAAAAGAGATTGCCTTACTCAAATATTAATTGGTAAAAGATAGATTACGTATAAAGATAAAATTTAGAAATATTTATGGTAATCCTTATTAGTGTCATGCACATACTAAATTTGAAGTATGAATATTTAAGAGAAAAATTATACTTAAATGGTGTTCATCATTTATGTTCATAACCTCAAGAGAAAAGACTATTGACGACATTTTTTGTAATGATATTTTATTAAAATTTTGTTGGTTAGATTTGTTTACAAAATTGAGTGAAGTAAATAATACTACTACTAAAGAAATGTCACTTTCTCCCCATATTTAAACTTTGAATGTATTTTGAAATGTTTCAATAATATCTGGTCATTTTGATCTCAAAATACAAGTAACTCTATAACAATTTGTATTAATCATTTCAAAGCACTTGTCCTATGTTCTTTAAATTATAATTATTTACTCAAAAACTTTAATTTAGTAATATTAATTCTATTTTATAACTTCGTATACTATATATATAATACACACGTGCAACGCACGTGCCGTGAAACTAGTTATGTAATAAGTGTAACAATCTATTTACTAAAACATAGAAAAATGTATTTATTTTTTCTACCGAAACTTACTTAGATAAATAATATTTTTATATTATGATCTCATGCCAAGTATAATTTTCTATTTTCTCATGCTTGACCATATAATATGTTGTGGTCTCTTGTTAAGAATTTGAATGGCAACTCTCATTCTTATCTTCTCTACCCTTTCCATACGTGCCTTATCTCAGAAAAAAATATGTATATGTATATCTATTTTGAGAAATTGATAGAAACTAGGATATATATAGTTAACAATACACTCATGAGAAGTATAGCAGTGTCCTTGTGCTGCTGGTACAAGCTAAAGGAACCACCCGTGAGACCAAGATTCGAATCCAAATTTAACTTAGAGATGATAATTGAATTAAGATAATATTAATGTACCTGAAATCTTTAAATTCGGAATTCGCTCCGACCTTACAATGACAAAACAAGAAAGTTTGCAGTTACATAAAGAAACAAATAAATGAGAAAAGTCCACAGATAGTAGTGTAAAAAGAAAAGCATAAGTTGAAACAGAAAGATTTGACAAGTTATAAATTAATTGTTGTATAGTTTGGAGTGTTATGTTGTTTCCTTTTTAACTAAGCAAAGATATATAGTATATACAATGTGAAAGCGGCTTCAAACTATTGATTGGCTTAAACTCTTCATGAAAATCGGTGCATTTTTTAGCCACTTGCCAACTTGCAATACATATCTTAAACAATGCTATATATATGTCGTCACAGTGACAATAAAAAGTTCACAGAGAAGCAAATATACAAAAATAATATGGCAACTCATCTCTTATTGGCTTTCCAAGGGGTGAACGCAGATTTCTTGTTTCTTTCTTTGTATTTTTCTCTACGTATTCTTCCATTTTCTATTTACTTTCTTTTTCCTTTTTCGTTCTTCTGTATCTGTCGGTTAGTTTCGATTTTGAACTTTATCTATTCGACTTATTGATTATTGATTTGTAAACATGATAAATCATTATTGAACCATATAAGATATGACTTATTGGTTTATCAGTTTCTCGGTTATTGATGGTTATTGGTTTAACCGTATATATTAAGATTTGATTAAAAAAAAACATTGAAAATCACTTAGAAATAAGGTGACAAACCAAATGAACCACGCATATAAGTTGACAGATTGCATCTTGCTCAAAATCAAACATTGTCACATTGTAGAATAACCGAGAGTTTGAGACAGCCTCAAATAAAAGTATGAAACTGAATTCTAAGTCAAGAACTTTATATACTAAATGGTATAATTATAATTATTTAACTTACTATGGGATTATCGATTAACTCATATTAATAAAAAACCTTATTTGGATTGATAAGGGAAGCCCTAACCCCTCTTACTTGTCTATTGAGGATTTTTATGTTAATAAAATACCACTAGACAGAGTGTCTAGTGAAAATTAACTCATATTAAGAAAAATTTCGATAAACAAATTGTTATGTGTACGTCATATTATTAGTTACAATTTTTTTTAAAAAAAATAACGTAAAGCTTTTAAGATAAAATGTGTACTTTAAAGATATGTTTGTTTCTCTTTAATTTTATGTATGTTCCTCTTTAAAATAAAAGGTCTTATGTTAAGAGGAACGTAAAAATGTACTCTAATCTTAAAATCGGGAGAGCAGAGGTTAGATAGACCAGAAAATATAGAGAGCTCGATCGACCCATTTGATTGACGTGATTAGTGTTCAGTAGTGACGCCCGGACGAACACCTTGCTTGGTTACGAAATATGATGAAATATAAATGCTCGCCAGTTAGTCTATTTATCCCCGCTCAACGATGTAGCTAGATAGCTAACTGGAGTAGGTGACGAGAGGTGTATAGCCCGACTCATATAATTAATCCTATAAATCAGTACCTTGACAACTGAAATTAGTTCTAAGCCAAGAATATAATACATGAGATTCATTGCATGTTGCAGCCCTGAAATTTTCCAACTATTGTAAGTAACTTTATTATTTTGTTATTGCATTTTTTTTTATTGGCACTCTTAAATAAATAATTAGACCAGTATAATTTAGTAAAAATAGTTAATTGACAGTCCTTTGGGCTCGATAATCTGGTTCTTTTAAGAGCCATATATTACTTGCGTGACCACGTACACTTGTGTGTGCAATTGGGAGCAACAAGTTTTTGACGCCGCTGCCGGGGACTTAGAAATTAACTGTTCTTCTAGGTTATACTTTTTCTTTTTATTTTTTTATTTTTTTATTAGTTTCTTTTCTTTCAACAATTATTATTTTTTCTTTCTTTGAATAATTTGGCACTCTTATTGATATGGATGATTGTGATAAATCGTGGTTGGGTGATAAATTTCCTTTATGTCATATATGTGGTCGTCAATATATTCTTTGGAATGGTTGCCCTAAATCTTATTCCCTTCCCCCGAACCCCTATTATGATTCTTCTATTATTTGTGATGTTGGTAGGGGCGATGAAGTGGAAAATGCAAAACAAGAGGCGCGCAATGTAAATTCACTTATGGAATGTATGGAGATGCTGGACAAAGTTAATTCAACAATCACTGAACAAATATTTGAATGCGGGGAAGAGCACAAAAAAATCATGAAACTGTTAGATGAGTTTGACACTATTCAATTAGAAATTACTGTCATTAGAAGAGATTGCAGCCCAACAAAGAGAAAGTTAAGAAGAAGCAGATATAGTGAGTCAATCTTAGCTACAAGAACAAACTAAACTTCTAAAGCTTCAAGAGTATGTCTGTGATGGTCTGACATACATGACAACCCAATTAATTGAAGGAAGAGTTGAGTTCACACAAGAAATAAATCAATTTGGCTCAGATATTCATGACTTGGAGGCTCACTTGAACAAAAAGTTTGAGGCGTCTGATGTCCAATCACCAATTGTCGTGGATGATGACCAACTAGTGGAGCAAAAAGAGGAATTCCAACCATTCAACTACACCTTATTCCTTAAGATCGATGTTAAGAACGAGTACAAAAATGAGAATGTTGTAAAAAATGTTTCTTTGGAGTTGAGGCTACTTGAATCTCATTCAAAACACTTTTCTATAAAATCTGAACTAATGGATGAGTGTATAGATGAGGAACAAGGCCCCTACATCCTAAAGTTTTTTAGTCCACGTAGACAAAGCGACATTTCTCACTTAAGGGCCAAGAAGTGTAAGATCCGACATATATTATTTGGGTCCTTTATCTTTATACCATCTCCCCTTGAGAGGAGCAGAAAAATAGATGCAAAGTTAGGGGTACAATTCATAACTTCAAAGTGGAAAGAAAAGTAGTGAATTTACTTGTGTCGTGCAGCGACGTTAAATTAGGCGTTTATTGGGAGGCAACCCAATTTATAGTGTAACTTCTTTTTTTTTTTTTTCAAGTGTCATTTTTTGTGTAGTTTTTGCAGATTAGGAAAAGTTTGAGTACCCAAGAATTTGGAGCTAAGGAGCACGTTTGAGTTTAAGTGTGGGGTGACGACCCTTGATGAAAATAAAGAGAACATGTTACTAGCTAGGCTAAAGGCCTCAGGGAGTTTTTCTAACCCTGTTTTAAATTTTATTTGATGCTTTGGGGACATAGCATCTTTTTAAGTGCGGGGTGGAAGAATAAATTCCTATTTTTTACTATTTTATTGAGTCTTTTATTTTTTTTAGGATGGGTTCCTTGGCTTTTGTTTTCGGTTCTTTTCCTGAGGATAGTCCCTTTGAACCGAGTGTTTTATTTTAGGAATAAGTTTTTTTTTGTTTTCTTGAGAGAAAAGAAAAGACCATTTTGAGTGGTGTGATATACTTGTTATTTAGGTCTAATTTTTGTCACACCCCGAGCCTACACTCTGGGCAGGACTGGCACTCGGAGACCATTTCTGGCCCCAAGCGAACCCTTGGCCTGGCTTACTTAACTCAGCGGAAGACTTAACTCAATGAAACAGTCTCAAATAATAACTTAAAGAATAATAAGTTGGCCAAAATGGCACTTAAGTCTTAAACAACATCTGAAAGATAAAGAAAGACATCTGAACTAATAACTATTTGATTGTCTATGAAGCCTCTAAAATACTGAGATGGATGTTGGAACAAACCCTACAACATCCTAATAAACGAAAGACTGAAAGCGAATAAACGAGTCCTCCGGAATGCATGGAGGCTCACCACTGACTCTGAGCTGCTCAACTGGATCAACGAGGTGCTGGATGCTGATCCTGGTTACCTGTGTCTGCATCATAATAAGATGCAGGCCAACTGGCATCAGTACATGGAATGTACGAGTATGCGAGCTGGAAAGCTAAACCACAACTTAAGCTTGAAAAGAGTACAAGAGAACAC
>NW_006239261.1:90144-92883 GCF_000226075.1 Solanum tuberosum | reverse complement strand
CTGGCTCTTATATTTTAAAAACATATTTCCTCTGTGATTTGAGATTAGTGCTCAAAAATTAGCTCAAAGACTATCTTGGAAATCTAAGTTCCCCTGCTTACTTCATTTAGAAAGCTATTACTCTTTTCTGAAAACTAGCCCGAAGGCTCTTTGGAAATCTTAGTTTCCGTTCTTATTTAAATGTGAAAACATTTTAAATATCTTTCGGAATACTTAGTCCCCATATACTTTTGAAGAAATGAACTTCAAACTTTACTCTTTACTCTTTACTCAACTTGAACTTTAAGTCTTAAAACAAAGTTAAAACATTTGAAAAAGATTTTTGGAAAACTCTAAGAACTCATCTTGACTCGACTCTTACTTCTATTGACTTTTGGTCTTAACTTTCCTTGAATTGGATTATGGATTAAAGGTTCATGATCTCATATTTATGGATGATTTCATGATGTTTAGATGTATTTTTAGAATGTTAGAATCGACTAGGAAACATAGGTACATCACTTAGAAACACGTACGAGAAGGTGGGGAACGAATGGGGAGAACTGGTGTCCCTGGCGCTCTGAGAGGTGTGGGGGCGCCAACCCTCAAACTTCAGAGGGCTCTGGCTGGTGCTCTGGCTGGGTCGACGCGCCAGAGGACAAAGTTCAGAGGAATTTTTGTGGCGCTCTGGCAGGCGCGATGCCCCAAGCCCTTGCCCAGAAAAATCCCCGATTTTCTTCTTCGTTTTTCATCTCTAAATTCTCCAATCTTCCCTAGTTCTTTCCCCAAACACTTAGGATCAATTGTACTCTCAATACACCATCAATCTAACTCGAAAAACATCCCGGAAACATATATCAATCCAACACTAGGCATTCAACAATCAACCCACAAGAATTCAACAATGTTCTTCAAGAACTTCACTTTCTTAACATTCAAACAACTCCAATTTCGCTGAATTGAAACAAGTTAGGGTGTGGGTGAACTAACCCAACACGAAAGAAATCTCACATACCTTAATAGGGATCATCCCCGACAAATTCCACTCGCAATCTTGAATGATCTTGGCTAATTCTTGCCTTCTTCTCCCGTTCTTTCTTTCTTTCTGTCTTTATTTCTCTCTTCTCCAAGCCCTAAGCGTATTCTAACTTTTCAAAACTGAATTAAATTCTGTTTTTACCCCTATAAATCCCTAAAAACGAATTAGGAAATTAATTAGAGAAAAGGCTACTTTGCTCTTCCCTAAATCCGGATTGAAACTTTCATCGATCCAACAACCCAGCTTCCGGAAGGCATATCTCACTCATACGATGTCGAAATCGTGCAATCTCGGCGGCGTTGGAAAGATCTCTCCAAGGGATTTCCAAACATATCAAGAGATTCTCCTAAATCCTCCTGATCTAGGAGTTATGGCCGTTTGAAAATGGCCAAAATTCACTTTCTTAACTTAGACAATTTCCAGACTTCCTTATTCTTTCCAAAAATCAATATTTTCATATTTTAAACTCTTTATAGTCGTTTCTAGGTGCGAGATGTTTCATTATCTCCCCCTTGGGAACATTCGTCCTCGAATGAGCTTTATTTCACTAAGCTAATGGTAGCAACATCAAGTTCAACACTCAACAAGCAAAAGCAGGTAACAACATGCATACTCATAATTTAGCTAGTACTAAGAAGAGGATTAGTACCTTGATCTGAATTTTCTCCGGATTCAAAGAGATGTGGATATCTCTTCTTCATATCCTCTTCAGCTTCCCAAGTAGCTTCTTCAACTAATTGGTTCCTCCAAAGGACTTTGACTGATGCGACCACCTTTGTTCTCAACTTGCGAACTTGGAGATCTAAAATCTGGACCGGAATCTCCTCATAAGATAAATTATCCTTAATCCCCACATTTTCAGTTTGCATTATCAATGAAGGATCTCCCATGCACTTCTTCAACATAGAGATGTGAAATACCGGATGAACCACCACTAATTCCTGTGGTAGCTCCAACTCGTAAGCTACACTGCTAATCCTCTTAGATATGCGATAAGGTCCAATATACCGGGGACTAAGCTTCCCCTTCTTACCAAACCTCATAACACCCTTCATGGGTGAAACTTTCAAATATACCCAATCATCTACTTCGAACTGTAAACGCCCTTCTCCTAACATCAGTGTAGGATTTTTGACGACTCTGTGCTATTTTCAATCTCTCTTGAATTACTCTCACTTTCTCCATAGCTTGATGAACTAAATCTGGTCCTATCAACCCTGCTTCACCAACTTCAAACCATCTAATAGGAGATCTGTATCTTCTCCCATAAAGAGCTTCACATGGAGACATCTGGATGCTAGAATGATAACTGTTGTTGTAAGCGAATTCAATGAGAGGTAGGTGATCATCCCAATTACCCTTGAAATCAATCACGCAAGCTCTCAACATATCTTCTAAAGTCTGAATAGTGCGCTCTGCTTGCCCGTCAGTTTGAGGATGAAAGGCAGTGCTCAAGTTCACGTTTGAGCCTAAACTTTTCTGAAAAGATTTCCAGAATTGTGCAGTAAATTGTGCACCTCTATCTGAAATAATGGAGATTGGAACTCCATGAAGTCTGACTCCCAGGCGTGCAAGTATGTGTACATCTTTGGATAACTCCCTCTTTTCTTCCTCAACATGGGTGGTACTACCCATAGATAACCTGCTTAAAGCATCAGCAACCACATTAGCCTTACCTGGGTGGTAAAGAATACTTATGTCATAATCTTTGAGTAATTCCA